>NC_059425.1:187863644-187878805 GCF_021028975.2 Sphaerodactylus townsendi
TAGATAGATAGATAGATAGATAGATAGATAGATAGATAGATAGATAGATAGATAGATAGATAGATAGATAGATAGATAGATAGATAGATAGATAGATAGATAGATAGATAGATAGATAGATTAGACGGACGGACGGACGGACGGACGGACGGACGGACAGACAGGTCCTAAAGTGGTCATTCTTAATTAATATCAGTTCCCCTGGAGGAAATGGTTGATTTGGAGGGTAGAATCTATAGCGTTATATTCAGAAGAAGTCTTTTGCCTTCCCAAAGGCAAAAAAAGATAGCTGGATGACCAGCTGATGTAGTTTGGAGATTAGCTGTAGTTCTGGGGAATCTCTAGCCCCCATCTGCAATATGGCAACCCTATCTCTGTTGTCTGGAGATCAGTTGTAATTCTGGTGGATCTCTAGGCCCCACCTGGTGGTTGGCAATCCTAAAATACTTTTCTCAGGTCCACATCAATGTGGCAGATAAACTGAGATGGAGTAGAAGTGGAAAATCCTTTCTTTTTCTTCAGCATCATCATCTTTGCATAAAATTATCATGCTGCATAAAAAAAAACTTTGCATAAAATTATTATGCTGCTGCGTCACACTAATTTTACGAAGTCTACTTCAAGAAACATTTCTGTTCTACCCCAAGATGCTTCACAGTGCTCTTGAAAAACGTAATTTCTTGAACTGGATCAGCAGAATGTGAGAACCTCACGGGAGAACTGACTGGAAAGTCCTTCAGTTTTTAGCAATCTCTCTCTCTCTCTCTCTCTCTCTCTCTCTGGTGATCCTGCTGACTAATAATAGTGGGTATCAGGGAAGGGACATAAACAGGATTGGATAGCTGGCAGGAGTAAAGCGAGAAAAAAACAGAAAGATGTGTGAAGCACACTAAAACAATAGACGTGTGCGGAAAATACAGGGCAAGGCAATTATTTTGGCAGCTGATATCCTGGTTTTTATTGCCAGTGAAGAGGTTGTATCGGATCTCCAGTCCCTTTTGGCTTTCAGACTCTGCTCTTGGGGGTCCATTCCGGAATGCTCTCAAGCAAAGTCTCAAATCCCACTGAAGGTAATGTGACATGGGTATATATTTTGAGTGCTGTGCTTAACAACTGTCAGCCACAGCTGGGATGAAACATTTGCTTCCCCTTTTAGAGTTCATGGGGGAGACTTTTTTCCCCTTTTTCTTTTTGAAAGGATGGTTCAAATAAAAAAAAACACCCTGCACTTCTACTGTTCTCAATCTGCTGGTCTGTCCAATCTCCTTCAGACTCTGGAAGGCTTACAGTTATGTTTGAGTCAGGAAGTTCTTCCTTTTTTTATTATTATTAGTTTTATATACTGCCCTCCCCCTGAGGGCTCAGGGCGGTTCACAACAGGTTAAAACAAACATTAAAACATAATTTAAATACCAAATAAAAACAACCCATTAAAAATGCGTCTGGCGTCTGGCTACCCCCTCCCCCCCTTGTGCCCTCGGGAGGCCAGATGACATGGTAGATGTATTTTTAACCAGGCTGGCCAAACGCCTGGCGAAACAGGCGAAACTTACTCTGTAAGTTCCGCAGGGCCCTGATCTCCCTAGGGAGCCTGTTTCACCAGGTAGGGGCCAGGGCTGAAAAGACCCTGCCCCTCCTTAAGGCCAACCTGATCATTTTTGGGCCAGGGATCACGAGTAGGTCCTCCTCCGAGGCCTACCGGGGCAATATGGGGAGAGGTGGTCCCTTAGGTATGAAGGGCCGAGACCATGAACGGCTTTGAAGGTCAAAACCAACACTTTAAACATAATCCGGAACTCAATCAGCAGCCAGTGCAGATGGTATAGGATCGGTGTAATTTGATCCCTGCTCCTTAAGAATTATTTCTATGTCTCACATCTTGTGTTGTGACCCACAAATCTCCATTTCACAGTGGAATCCTCTAAATCCATTTCACAGTGGAATCCTCTAAATCAAAAGGCTTTAACCAGACTAGCTCTGCTTAAGTTTGTACTGCCGACTTCCCTTCTCCCTTGGCAAAACTTTATATTTTATTCAAGTACCTATACTCTGCTTTTCTTGTTGCCAAAAATGATTCGAGGCCGTGTGTGAATCACTGGAATTTTCTTCTACATGTAAAACTTTGCATAAAAATACTACTCACCTGGAGGTCCTTTACCACCTGCACTGGCTGCCGATTGAGTACCAGGTCATGTTTAAAGTATTGGTCTTAACCTTTAAAGCCATCCACGGCTGTGGATCTGCATACCTGAGGGACTGCCTCTCCCCATATTGACCTGTCAGACCCCTCCATTCTTCGGAGGAGGACCTGTTGGTGATCCCTGGCCCTAAAGCAATCAGGCTGGCCTCTACAAGGCTTTCACGGCCCACCTGGTAGAACAGGCTCCCAAGAGAGATCAGGGCCCTGCAGGACTTGCAGAGTTTTCGCGGGGCCTGTAAGACGGACCTGTTCTGCCAGGCATTTGGCCAGCCTGATTAGGATCATCGCTGCTGTTACATCTGGCCTCCCATGGGCGCAAGAGTGGGGAGGCGGTGGGATGAGAAGAAGAAGAAGAGTTTGGATTTATATCCCCCCTTTCTCTCCTGCAGGAGACTCAAAGGGGCTTACAATCTCCTTGCCCTTCCCCCCTCACAACAAACACCCTGTGAGGTAGGTGGGGCTGAGAGAGCTCTGAGAAGCTGTGACTAGCCCAAGGTCACCCAGCTGGCATGTGTGGGAGTGTACAGGCTAATCTGAATTCCCCAGATAAGCCTCCACAGCTCAGGTGGCAGAGCTGGGAATCAAACCCGGTTCCTCTAGATTAGATACATGAGCTCTTAACCTCCTACGCCACTGCTGCTTTTATATGGCTCCAGTTTTATTTTATTCTGTGCTGTTTTTATTTGATGGTTGTTGTTTATATATGGCTGTTCACTGTCCTGAGCCCTCTGGGGGAGGGCGGTCTATAAGACCAATTTTTAAAAAATAAATTAAAATAAAAAACAAACTCAGCTGCTGTTGCCCTCTCTTGTAATTACTCATTTATTTACTTTTATTTATACCCCACCTTTCTCTCTAAACAGGACTCAAAGTGCCTTACATCATTCTGCTTTCCCCCAATTAATATCCACACAGCAACCCTGTGAGGTAGGTTAGACTGATAGGGTGTGATTGACCCAAGGCCACCCAGACAGCTTCCATGTGGCAAAGTGGGAATTCAAATCTTTTAAAAAATATTCTGTAACTGCCAGAACTTTAGCTGGTATCTTATTATCCCTCCGTTTTTTAACATATATAGCCTAAGGTGACCAGATGGTCACCTTTGTGAATTGGGACAAGCGGGTAGGTGTGTGGCCGCACACGCGTGCGCATGCGCGCGCAGCCTCAGGAGGGAAATAGGGTGGGAAACGGGAGCGCCCCAGAAGGCCGTGCAACAGCTTTCCAAAAATCGGGACACTTGAAAAAACAAATTGTTTTAAGGCAGGACTGTCCCGCCAAAAGCGGGACGTCTGGTCAGCCTAATATAGCCCCACCAAGAAGGGCCCTGTGGGTGGGTATAATGTCGCTCCATGCCATCCTCTGCATTCGAATGGCTTCTGTGCAGTGTGGGAAGTCCAAAAAGGTAAAGGAAAAAATTGAGAATCCCCCATAGGGGATAATGGAGTTCTGTCTAGGTTCATGCACATATAGGGCATTTTAAACAATCAAAATGTCCCGGGGTGAGCACGGAAAATATTCCTGTGCAGCCAGGAATTCTTCAAGGTTCCCAAAGCTGCACAGGGTCTGCCCTGGTGTCCCCCTGTGATATTTACAATACAATACAATACAACAACCTTTATATTTTTTTCCAATGTATTAAGCCTTCAAGATGGCTTATTAATGGGGTTAAGGTCGAACACTCCAAGTCCTTTAAATACCTAGGCCTAACCTTTCATCATAAAGCCACATGGGCCAGTCACAGAGACATTGCTATAAAAGGAAGTTATCACACTGCTTCAGTGGTGGTAAAGTTTTTTCACACCAGGGGAAGGGGATATGTCCCAGAAGCCCTAAAGGTTTTCAACTCCAAGGTAATTCAGCAACTTCTCTATGGAGTTCCTTTATGGATAACTGCATGGAAAATTCCGTTGAAAGAATACAGTCTGGCTTCCTATATAAAATACTCAGATGACCGCACTCTGTACTATATGCTGTACTATGCTTAGAAACTGAGGGTCAGGGAACCTACCGCAAGAGACAAAGAGCATGGCTACGAATACGATTCAAGTATTTGGATCAGAAATTATGTTTTAACTCTGATGTGCGCCAGTTTAACATATGCACTGCTGTGCCCCAGACCTATCTGCCTCCTGAATGGTATCAACTTCTCAAATCAAAAATTTACTCAATAGGTTTATTACTTGAGAGATCTCTGTATGCTGTCACCCAGAGAGGGTGCTTCCAAACCTTAAAAAGCAGACTTTTCAGAACAGGAACTTGCACTTCTGTATCCTGTTGGGGCAAGGCAGAATAAATCATGCTCACCCCTCTCTACCCTTCGGAATTATACGGAACAGGGGGCACGCGTAGCCAAATATCTTGAATTATTAACTGAACCCCAACAGAGATGGATTACATCCCACAAGGGCCAGGATCAATACTTTCCCACAAAGTCAGCCATTTACAAGAGGGTCAAATTTTACTTATCCATCCCTCTCCTCAGGATCGAGGTTGTCCACACTGTAAAAACCAAGTGGAGACTCTTGCTCCTACATGTATCACTTGCCTGATCAAAGAGATATGTGGGCATTGCAGGAGAATTCTCTCCCAGGGCTGGCCCTAGACAAAATCTGAAAGAGACTCCTGAAAACTGAGTTCTATTGTGGGAAGGCTTCTGTTAAACCTTAACTTACAGATGTGGGTGCTCTTGGAAAAAGTATCAAAATGTCTTTTGCAAGTGACAGAACTTTCTAAGTAATGTATACTGCTATATACAGTCTTTCTGTCTGCGTTTTGAATGTACTCTAGATTTGTACTTCATAAATGTCTGGTAACGTTCTAGAGCCTATTTTAAATGCCCAATAAAGGTTGTTGTTGTTGTTGTTGTTGGTATACAAGGAGTATAGAACACAGCATGAGGCTGTGAAGCATTGATTCAACCCAGAACTGTTTTAAAAAGGAAAAATTACATAATGGCGGTCAGGAATTGTTTCACGGAGATGAATGCAGATATACCTTGTCTGTAAATGGAGGAATTGAAAATGTTTTAGAAATGTTTTAGGGCCTACAACACCATGATGACTTTCGCTATGGCTACATCCACATTCGCTATGGCTACATCCATTTGCTCAGTACCAAAAACAGTGTGAACTTATGATTATTTTAATTTTATTTCCCGCTTCTAAGTTCCATTCCCCCCCCACTTTAAAGCGTACACATTTGTGAACATTATTTGTGTGTCAATAAACTCATACCTTTGATTGATTCTTCTGTGCTTGTGGCAGTCGACTACATGGCACAATTAAAATGGAAGTGATCAATAGAAGTAATCAGTCAGCAATAAAAATTGTCTGGCATAAAACTGAAGAGAAAACCATATATAATGGAAACCCCCAATACTGATGAGCTTGAGACTATTGTTGACATTTTGAGAATAAAAAGTGGCAGCCACAACAAAATGGCTGCCATGGGGGTGGTGGGAATCAGTCACAAAATGGCTGCCCCATCTCCAGGATTGGTGGTATCACTCTTCCATCACTGCTCCATTGTGGGCCAGTGGGTAAAAACAGTGTGTTGAGGAATCACTATTTCTGGCAATGCAGGGTCATGCTTTCTGTCTTGTCTTGGAAATGATGTCACTCCCTTGCAAGCATTGTGCAATCACACATGTTCGAACCATTCGCTTTCCCTTTTCTTTCTTTTCCACTTCACCAGACTGAGCCACAGCAACGCGTGGCTGGGTACACTAGTATTATAATAATCTCTCATTGAGTATGTGATAGGAGGGGCTATAGCACTTTCCTTCTTCTGCTTAAACAAAGGAAAGCTTGAAAAATATGTGTGCATCATCAAGCTTTTGACCAGCACTTCTCCCTTTCATTCGCACTGTCATAAAATATTCAGTAGGCAGTATCTTTTTGATTACTAATTTATGCTGTTTACAGACCCAGTAAGGGGTGGTTGGGTGGGGGGCAGAGGGAAAGGTGCCTTGCTATTAGGGGAAGAATTGACATTTGTTGAATGGGGTGCCATCAGTTTACAAACAAAGCTTTTACTCAGATCAGAGGCCACTGAAAACACTAAGTAAAGATTGAAAGAGGGGCTTTTTTTGCTATTCTGATCCAGAACCAAGTAAATAAGTGGCCATGCTGGTCTCTGCCAGGGGCAAAGCAAGGGGAAACTGTGCCTGGGGTGCGAGTTTGCCCTGTGCCCCTGCCTTGCTTGCCCTCCACACCAAGCCCCAGAATGCCCCTGCCATGCCCCCCGGCATGCCCACACATGGCATGCACCCAGGGCAAGACGCCCCACCCCACTCCCTGGCAGCTACGCCACTGCTCTCTGCCCAGTGAAAGTCATGTACCTTTGCTCCAAGTGCAGTTTTACACACCTGGATGTTTTTTTATGGAAGGGAAGAAATCAAATGTCAGTGGAAGAGCACTTAGGGTTTTCTACTTGCTGAAGGTGCCAGGGCCAACTGCCAGTTTGGGACTTCAGATTCTAAGGGGCTTTCCCAACTGGCAGAGTTGAACTGGTTTCTACCTAGGTTCGCCTCAGTGAATCCCCACTGCCACCGAGCTCAACATTGTTTTGTCTCAGCCCCCCCCCCTCAGAACTGCGACATCCTTGTCGCCCGGTTATGGCTACTTTCTGCCGGGAACAAAATCGATGCAGCTTTGGAAGCTAAGTGGGGAACGGCAGGCTTGAAACGACACCTCATCCGTTCAACCAATCGTGAGCTGCTTTTGTGGCATGCACAAAACGGGAGAGTTGTGGCGAGCAGAAAGCGCATGTAACTGTAAACTGTAAACTGTAAAAACTGTTAAAAAAAGAACACTCCCGTTTCCTGCCATAATACAAGCGCCAATCACGATCGAGGAGCGAAACAGGCACCAAGATGATCCCGCCCACTTAGCTCAGTCCCAGGGGGCCAACTCAGTTGCTGTGGGGACAGCCTGGAATCGCCCTCCACTGAAGGGAACCGAGTCGACTTTAGCTCCCTTCTGTAGTGGGGAAAGCCCCTAAGACTTCCTGAGGTCTTCAAGAACAGCGGCTAGCAGGAATAGGCTAGGGGTCCTCAATTCTTTTTGCAGGCAAAATGGCTTCTGCAATATGGCTGCCACAAGAGGCGGAGCCAGTCACAAAATGGCCGCTGCAGCTGATCTTCCATCGCACAATGAAGATATTTGTGCTGTGGTGGCAGCTGCTGCCACAGCAACCTTTTTGATACCACTACCAAATCTCCGGTGGCCGATGATGAGCCCCATCTGACTCTGCCTACTTTCTAAAAACACTTGGTGGGCACCAGAACAGGTGGATATGAGTGCTATGGTGCCCAAAGGCAGCCACATTGGGGATGACCAAGTGCAATTTTTTTTAGTGGCTTAAAGCTGTGCGATCTTCAATCTCGCTGGCATTGCAGATTACAAAAAGAAACCCCACCCCACACACATTGACATCATTGCACTGTTCTGTGTTTTCTGTGCCCACATTGTAAAATTATCTGATGGGAGGAAGAACAATGCGAGAGTCCTTGGGGTGGATCCTCCGATTCGCCCTCACAGAGTTGTCTTTCAACACAAAAAGATTTCCTTCAATAAAGAAAGACTTTCATTCATCAGAGGATGCTTTCCTCCTTCTGAAAAAAAAGTCATTCTACACTGGAAGAAATCTTCTTGCCTTGTAGGAAGATGCAGAAGAAGAGAGATATAAGCAGAGGTGGGATCCAGCAGGTTCTCACCAGTTCCCGAGAGTGGGTGACTAATTATTTGTGTGTGCCGAGAGGGGGTTACTAATTGGGTCCGCTTTTCCGCTAGAAATTCCATTAGGTCCAAAAATCATCAAGTCCTGTTGTTTCCTATGTGGCTGGTTAGCGAAGGTAGAAAACGGGATAATTCTCCCTGTTGGGCTGTTTTAAAAACCTGTTTTGGAAATATGGTAAAGTTCCTTGTTTAAGGAAAGTATCCTTCTTTTGATTTCTAGAAACCATAGAAATAAAAGTTATTTAGAGAAGTATTAAGTATTTGACAGGCAGTCAATTAGAGGAGAAGTAGTTGTTTCTGTTGGCAGTAGACAATAGGACTTGCTATAATGAGTTTACATTATGGACAGAAAGATACCAGCTGGAAATTAGGAACTTTTTTTTTACAGTAAGAGTTTTTTACAGTAACAGAGAAATTATTAATGCCCCGCCCCTGGAATGCCTGGCCACGCCCCCATCCCCATTGGCGCTACGCCACTGTTTGAATCCCACCACCACGGGAACCTGTTACTAAAATTTTTGGATCCCACCACTGGATATAAGATCCAACCCCTAAAGTTCAAGATCTGGATGGGAACGATAGCTAAGATCTTCCTCTCTGTGCTCTTGCCTTCAGTAGTGTGATGGGCAGCACAGAAAGACAGGTGGTGTCTCCTTGCCTTGTCTTTCCTTTTGAAGCTTTCCTGGCACTTATATGACTCTTTTGATCTCAGGAGCAAACATTATTGTTTACCCAGGCTAGGGTGAACCCTTTAACACTGTTTTATAGGGTACTTTGAATGTGGAACCTGTTTAATTCATTTTAAGTTCCACAGTATTTTGGAGTTTTTTAGGCTCTGGCTTTGAATAATGGTTTTCCATGAATGACTTGTAATTTTTTAAATTATTATGTTTTAATTGATAAGCAACCTCAAGCAGGTTCCCTGGAGATGCCATTTGGTCTGACCTCCTGCCAACTGTAAGAAACCCCAAAGTAGAGCATTTCCAGAAGATGGCTTTTCAGATAGATGATGGCAGGCCACCGGTGATGGAAATCCGTTTTATCACATAATCGATTCCACTGCCGAATGCTTATTTCCACTCCACCCCACTCCCCAATGGGGACGTTTTCCTCCGATGCTCAGTTGAAACCTGCTGAAACCTAAGCCCATTAAACAGCACAGATCAAATCTTTGCCTTCTTCTCCTGAGATGGCATTTCAGGTATCTCTTCTCAGTGGTGTAGTGGCTAAGAGCAGGTGCACTCTGATCTGGAGGAACTGGGTTTGATTCCCCGCTCTGCTGCTTGAGTTGTGGAGGCTTATCTGGGAATTCAGATTAGCCTGTGCACTCCCACACACACCAGCTGGGTGACCTTGGGCTAGTCACAGCTTCTCGGAGCTCTCTCAGCCCCACCCACCTCACACGGTGTTTGTTGTGAGCGGGGAAGGGCAAGGAGATTGTAAGCCCCTTTGAGTCTCCTATAGGAGAGAAAGGGGGGATATAAATCCAAACTCCTCCTCCTCCTCCTCCTCCTCCTCCTCCTCCTCTTCTTCTTCTTCTTCCTCTTCCTCTTCTTCTTCTTCTTCTTCCTCTTCCTCTTCTTCTTCTTGCCTTGTGACGGTATGGTGTAGTGGTAAAGAGCAGTGGACACTGATTTGAAGAACTGAATTTGATTCCTCACAGGTTTAAGAAAAGTGGAGTATAAATCCAAACTCTTTTCTTCCTCTTCTCTTCTAATAAGTTTAGACTAAGCATTTTAGTTGGTTTTAATACACTTTGCGAAGTGAGGGAAGGGCTCCTTTTCGTTTTGTCTTCTGTTTTGTCTTCTATTTTCTTCTCTTCATGAGTCATATCCAGTTTTCTTCAAACCTTCCTTGTAGAACCATCCTTTCAAGATGCCCCACCCAACACTTCTTGTTGAACTCTTTTGAACCTGCCCCGTTTGCCAACCTCTTTCGTAAAATGGAATGCCCAAAACTAAAATAATCATGAAAATGGTCATGGACAGGGCAACTTTGCATGTGTGTTCGTATACACTGGCATGTCCTCTTCGTCATGGTTAAGGTATGCCTAAATACGCTGCAGAAAAGTATGCTTAAAATTGGGAGAAGAAGGAAATGGACATTCACATTTTTATTTTTGCACCATGCTGGGTTTTGAATGGAGAGTTAGCCAATGAACTGTGGCTGATTACACTCAAGGTGCTTGCTGCATGGTGGAGGCGAATGTCCTCCACGGCAAGATTTCTTGTACGGATGTATTTCCTCTAGCCCTGCTTTCACTTTCCACTCTCTCTGCAGCAACTGAAACCACTTATAGCACACTTTTAATTTTGCTTTACTGTCAGAGCAGGATAGATTTGCCAGTGGGCACAGCTTTGCCCCCGTACCTCTACCCTTCACCCACAGCCAACCCACCTACAGTTACCCCTCCACTCCCTCATGCTGCTTTGCATGTTTTTCTCTCATCCTCCTCCCTGTTGCTGACTATTTCCTGCTTCTTGTCCTGCCACATCATTTTTATTGCCCATGGCCTCCCTGTTTCTGCATATCTTTCAATCTTTTGATTTTTAAAAAGTTCTCTTAAAAGTCATGGGAATCTTCTGCGCATCATTGGCCACTGTGTGTCATTGAGCCTTGCCTAGGTGTGGTGGAGGGCAAGATATAAATATAACAAAATTTTAAAAGTCTATTCGAACTTGGCAGACAAAGAAAGAACATGTGAACACTTGAAGCTGCCTTATACAGAATCAGATCCTTGATTCATCAAGGTCAATATTGCCTACTCATAGAAACAGAGCTAGAATGTACCAATGGTCTCATCTGTTTTTTCAATTCCCTAAATAGTGGAAGAAAGTGCTGTCATGTTGAGGCCAATTTATAGTGACTCCATAGGATTTTCAAGGCAAGAGTCATTCAGAAGTAGTTTGCCATTGCCTGTGTAACCCAATCGGTGGGTTCTGTGGGGCAGAACTTGGAATGAGTTTGCAACAACACATTTTAAAAACAAAATGGTTTACTTTCTTAACATATAACATCAACATTTAACATCACACTTCAAGGTCCTGTTCAGGTTGCATTTTCAAGTCCTTATATTTACAGTCTACTGATACTGCCAAGTCCAATTCTTCTTTGCAAGTGGCTTGGCTCCTGAGGACTCCAAGGGCTTGGTGAACAGGATTCAACATGATGAAGATTTCCAGGAAAACTCTCACCCATTACAAACATAAAACCCCCCTGAAACAATAAACTCCAACATTTACAACATAGCAAAAATAAACAACTCCCTTCCCACTAGTTCCCAACAACATTGCAGTTACCTTAATAAGGTGTTAAGGGCTTATACCAATCAAGGTCCGAGTCTGGTAGCCTTGTCTCCTCCAAACTACATGAGCTCTGCAGCCTTCTGCTGCTTTGAGTCTCCACCCCTTTCTGGGTCAACCCATTCTGAGCATGGGGGTTACATCTGCATATAAACCCTAGACTTCCTTAAAGGTCCCTTATCCAAGTTCTGACCAGGGTAGACCCTGCTTGGCTTCTGAGATCAGACAAGATTGGGCTAGATTGGGCAATCCAGATCAGGGGCCCCCTAAATATACATTGGCAATAATTTAAAGGCTGAACGCCACAATCCTAAAAGGCATAAATCTGTTTTAGATTGCACGAACAGTCGCCAATGTCTTCAAAATAACTAGAAAGGAAGCAAGCCGCTTAATCTCACAAATCAATTTTGTATCTACGGAGAAGCAGTATCTTTTCTTATGCGCAGACATGTCTATAGCATAAAATACATCGCAGTGCCATCTTCATCAGTTCAAGGAACGAGAGATTTGGCTTGGAGCAATTCAGGGTAACAACTGAGAGAGGTGGAGCAGCAGTGGCGTAGGAGGGTAAGAGCTCGTGTATCTAATCTGGAGGAACAGGGCTTGATTCCCAGATCTGCTGCCTGAGCTGTGGAGGCTTATCTGGGGAATTCAGATTAGCCTGTACACTCCCACACACGCCAGCTGGGTGACCTTGGGCTAGTCACGGCTTCTCGGAGCTCTCTCAGCCCCACCCACCTCACAGGGTGTTTGTTGTGAGGGGGGAAGGGCAAGGAGATTGTAAGCCCCTTTGAGTCTCCTGCAGGAGAGAAAGGGGGGATATAAATCCAAACTTCTCTTCTTCTTCTTCTTCTTAATCTGTTGAAGCAAAGTTAACAAAAAGCCCAGTCACCCTTAAAGTCTAGGAAAAATTCTTCCAAGCTTTTGTAAATCAGAGCTCACTTCAGATACATAGCTTTACACCCACAGGGATCATCTCTCTCTCTCTCTCTCTCTCTCTCTCTCTCTGTGTGTGTGTGTGTGTGTCCTCTCCATCATTTGCTGGCAGAAATTTTCTGAGACATTTAAGACATTTAATTACTATTACTTACAAATATTTGGATGCCTGCCTTTTTTGAGACCCAAAGATGCTACGGGCCTTCTGTTTAGTTTTTCCAGCTGCAACTGTAATTGTTATTTATTATTTACTGTACATTATGTAACTTGATTGGAATGATCACATATAGAATTCTGATACAGCTTATAGATGATCACTTTACATTCCAAGTTCCCAAAATACATACTGGCAATAGCTTTAAGGTACCTACGTATACATTTCTTTCGTACGACACTATCCTACTACAGAATATGTCTGGGAACTGAGACATTGGTAGTTAGGTATCAGTGAGATTCAAGTAGCTTTTCCATTGGTAAAAAAAAGAGAGAAATGTCATTTTTCAGCCACTCACAAATGTTGTGCTGAGTATCACGAGACCAACATGAACAAAAGCCATGTGGTATGGGGGTTATAGTAAGAAAGGGAAGTGGGCAGGATTGAGTTATATTTAAATCATTTATTTAATTTTCAACAAAAAACACAACAATAAAATAATGATAAATACAGCGTTACTGTTGTTGGGATCAGATCTCATGGGAACATATAGAAATTTTGGAGATAATACATATAATTCCTAGTTCTTTCTTTTTCATATATCTCCCTTTTCTAAAAGTCTCATTTTGATCCCTTAACAAAATATATATCGTTACAATATTTATGAAAGGTAAAGCTAACATAATGGTTATATAGAAAGAAAAAAAAGAGTTAATTTAGAAAAGACTAAGGAGGGAACAAAGCATTGTGAGAAGGGGTAGAATAGAATTATAGAAGTGAACCTTCAATCCCACACCCTAGTGAGTGGACTTCTCCTTGAGGCAGGATTGAGTTATAAAGGTGGTTGGATCCAAACCTGTTATAAATTATGAAAAGACGCCATCTTGGAGTGAAGCCTGAATAGCTACCAAGGCCCATGAAACACAGCTCAGAGGTGTTATTCTTACTGAAAATAAAGCTAGATTTTTGTTTCCAAAGTTAAGCAAATGTCTGCTGTAGGTGACAATTAGTAAGAAAAACTAGTTCATAACAGTCTGGAAAAGGAAGGAGTGGGAAAAGAAATTTTAAAACCCACACTAGAGGTCACTGTTGCTACTTGAACCAACAGCTAAGCCGTTTCTTTAGATCTTGTTTAAGGTTCTCATGACAGACAGGAAAGATCAAACATTTCACCACGAAAAAAAGTTCTTGTCAGGTGTATATTTCAAAGCTTGGAGGAATAATTATATCCGATAGAATAAAATAAAATGCCGATGGGCACTGGAAAACTGTGGTAAAGGCAGCAAAGAAGAAGACAACCTGGCTATATTCCATGAAGTTTAAATATATTTTCTGTTGTGTAGTTTTTTGGAGTTGTAGGGTACCCCATATAATAGGCATTAAATAATGGCTGCAACTTTCTGAGATAACTAAATTGACACAACATTTTAGAAAAGCAAATTTCTTCACAGGCAAAGGACCCAGTTGGAAAACGGCATAAAAATACTAATTTAAAAAGATGATCCAGAAATTCCCCAAAGGAGATTCTATATTATCTTTATCTAAAATGTTTACATGCTGCCTCTTCACTAAAAAAAACACACACCTGAGGGTGGGTACGCTTCATAAAGATATAGCACAGATCAGATTCCAAAATAAAATTCAGACAGTGAAGCAACGAACAAAACAACACGCAAGAATTGGGTTCACCATAACACCACCGTGGAACAGTTAAAAAATAAATCTGGAAAAGTCCACGGAACCGATCTTCTGGTTGGAGAATGAAAATTTCCAGAAATTCTGAAGTTATTAACTGAACCTCAACAGAGATGGATTATCACAAGGGCCAGATCCAATACCTTCCCGTCGGCCATTACAAAGGGTCGCTACTTATCCATCCCTCTCCAGGATCGGGTTTGTCCACACTGTAAAAATCAAGTGGAGACTCTTGCTCACATTATTCTTGACTGTCCGAGATACGTGGGCATGAGGAATTTCTCTCCCAGGCTGGCCCTAGACAAATCTGAAAGAGACTCTGACAGTTCTGTTGTGGAGCTTCTGTTAAACAATACAGATGTCCTGCTCTTGGAAAAAAGTAGCAACATTTCTTTTACAAGTGACAGAACTTTCTAAGTAATGTATACTGCTATATACAGTCTTCCTGTCTGCGCTTTGAATGTACTCTTGATTTGTATTTCAAAATGTCTGGCAACGCTCTAGAACCTATTTTTAAATGCCAAATAAAGGTGGTGGTTGTTGTTGTTGTTGTTGTTGTTGTTGTTGTTGTTGTTCTGAAGTTGCTTTTAAAAAACCTCCCCTCCCCCACCATTTGTGTGGGAAAGAATGAAATGTGTGTGTGTGTGTGTGTGTGTATGGGTGGGGGGAGCTGAAAAAATTTGAAATATGTAATTTCTTATCACACCTAAACATATTATGCTAACAATGGAAAAGACCTAATTTAAAATTGAGTTAGCATATAACATTGTATTGATTGGCATATTGAGGGTGCCTAAAAATGGGAAACCTCAGTTTTCCCTGAGCGAAATAGCAAATGTATCTGGTACTCAGGTGAGAGAGAGTTGCAAACTGTTGCTTCTATCTCAGCATATTCCATTCATGTCAAAAGGTGTGTGTGTGTGGGGGGGGGGGTATTTTCCCCTCAGTTTTGCCTCAGTTCCCTCCACCAATTTTTCCATTTCGTTCCCACTGTTTCCATACCACAGGTTTTAAGTGAGGTAAACCTTCTCTTAAAAAGCACTTAAGTCCGTGGTGGCGAACCTTTGGCACTCCAGATGTTATGGACTACAATTCCCATCAGCCCCTGCCAGCATGGCCAATTGGCCATGCTGGCA
>NC_059425.1:187878900-187899363 GCF_021028975.2 Sphaerodactylus townsendi
GTCAGTCAGTCAGTCAGTCAGTCAGTCAGTCAGTCAGTCAGTCAGTCAGTCAATCTCAGGCTGACCAGATGTCCCCCTTTTGGCGGGACAGTCCCGCCTTCAAACAATTTGTCCCGCATCCCGCGGGTTATTTAAATTGTCCCGATTTTGGGGAGGCTGCCGCACTGCCTTCTGGGGCGCAAGGCAGTGCGGCAGCCTCCCCCGCGCGCGGCTGCAGGAGCACGGCCTTCTGGGGCTTGCCGTTTCCCGCCCTGTGACAGACAGGCAGTGTGCTCCTGCGGCTGCGTGCGTGGCCGCCTACCCCCGTCCCGGTTTACAAAGGTGACCATCTGGTCACCTTAGTCAATCTTTATCATCGTTATAGACCTATAGAAGGTAGATAAAATACAGCCAACTAAAAGACATATTAAAGCAAAAAAATACATCCAAAATAATCTGCTGGATAAAGAAGGAACACGGGAAAGGTATAGGAACATAAAGGGAATGGGATAAGGGAACAATAAAATGGGCAGAGAGAAGAACATAACTATCAAATCACAGTGCATTCTAGTAAGAACGGGCCAGCTTTGATCCACTGACCCTATTCCACTCTTCCCTCTCTCAGGGGTTTCCAACTCCTACTGGAGGGGCTTGTCTCTCTTTCTTCTGCCACCATCTGACCTTCATAGAAATTTCCCAACTGGGAGGGTCAAGGTGCCCCAACTTCCTGTCCAACTCTGAGGCCCTGCCTCTATGTCTCCTGCTTCCGCAGTCCTGGGCATGGTGGGGATGATTTACTGCCTCAAGTGCCCTTTGCTTTACTGCCTCGAGTGCCCTTTGCTTTACTGCCTCGAGTGCCCTTGGAGGAATGCCAGCCTTTCCCTCCCTTAGGTGCCCCTTTTGGAAAATAGTGTGTCCAAGATGGTGAAGGTCTGCATGATACAGAGAACTGCTACCAATGTCCAATGTTGAAAAGTATTTATTAAAAAGAAAATCTTACAAGCACACGTTTAGCACAGCACCAGATTGAGCAAGGTATTCAAAAGAAAGGAGAGGTAAATGCAATTCCTCTGTCCTTCCCTACATACAGACCCTATCAGATGGCATCATGCAGTAGACTCTTAAGCTTAGGATGTTACAGTGGTCTACAGATTCTTCGTTACCTGGAAGATGTCCTTCAGCTCTTTAGAAGAGCACATGGCCAAAATGGCTGCTACTTCTACTGGCAACAGCTCTGTCCTTTGATAGTTCCAGCCAGAAGATTAAGAAAGATTAAGAAAGCCAGCTCCAGGGATCCTCTTCCTGATGCCCTTCTATCCTTTTCAGACCTCCAAATCTGTGATACCTGTTTGGAGAAGGGGGGGGGGGTTGATTCATCCCATTGTCTCTCATTATCTCTTTTGAATTTCTAAAAAGGTGGCTGACGGGGCTGGAGCGAGGGGGAACTTCACCTGGGACATGGGTGTGCCCTGCACCCCTGCCACGCCCCTGCCCACCCCCACCATGCTCTGGGACACCCCCTCCATGCCCTGGTCATGCCCCCGCCCTGGTACAAACCCAGTGTATCATCCCCCCATGCCCCATTGACGCTATGCCACTGGTGGCAGGGCAAGGCACTCTGCTACTCGCAGTGGCCCACCAGGTGCCTTTGGGAGCTCACATGCAGGATGCGAAAGCAATGGCCTTCTGCTGCTGCTGCTGCTGAGCACCTGGTCTGCTAAGGCATTTGCAATCTCAGATCAAGGAGGATCAAGATTGGTAGCCAATTAAGAGAAACCTGGCTACCGACACCATTGTTGGAGGATGCTGGTTGGCTAAGAGATATGATACTAATTCCTTGTCAGGAATAGTTTGCCTGTTCATGAACAACGGTTCAATAAAATTTTTTCTGCAGGGGGTATAATGATCACAATGCAGCAGTACATGTGCTGCTGTTTTGGATTGTCTCTGAGAGCAGACAACTATCTTTCGCTACAGGGAAAGTTAATGTATCTGCCCCAGAGGGTTGCTGTTGGAAGGATGTTTAACCATGCCAATGTAAGAAGCGATACAAGTAACTGTGGGGGGCCCTGGATGGGGAAAATAGACAGGTAGAACTTTGTACCCAGGAGTTAGGCCAAATTCCAAGGGAGAGCAAATCCGGTGAGTCAATGAATACTTAAGGCTTAAGATTCATCAGAAGTCAAAAGGGAATCCAAAAAAATGCCTATTGAGACTCTTGGCTAAGATCAAGTGTATCCCAGAAAATTAATATTCATAGCTGTGTATGGATTTATTATCATTAAATTCTAAACTACACTTGTGATGTCCAATATTCCATGTACTCTGAAATACATTATATCACCTACTGGCATTTGGGAGAATGCGTAGGGAGATTCCACGTTAATTCTTTGCAGCCCTGCATATAAATTGCCAGGAATGACTTTGAGACAGCAGAGGTTGCTGGAGAAGAAAGGCTATGAGAGAGTGGAGAACTGAGAACTGAAAGAATAAATACAAGCCTCTACAGCTAAAAACCATCTGAGCATATTCTGATAGCCCAGTGTGGTCCAATCTGCAGGTATTTAAATCCCATGAACTGTGGCCACGATGTCTATAAACAAATAGTTCTGTGTCATGATGCTGCTGTTGGGGGTGGGAGTGGGGAGGACAATTTTGCTTTTGCTTTTTCAGGTGCAGTATTATCACTTATAGCTGTGACCTTGGAGTTCTGTGGCTGGGAAGAGACTCCAGGCTGGACTCTGTGAACTGTCTGCATCTCATGTGGGTGTGGGGTCCTTGCACTCATATTATCAACAGTTTGGCGTGCTTTCCACCAGACCACTCTTTCTATGTTCCTGACATTTCTTCAATAAAAGCCTTGAACCAATCAAGTGGATTACTGTCTGAACGGGGAATCTGACATTCTGCAAAGCTGGGAGACACCCCCCCCCTCCCAGATTTGCAGAAAGTTCTGAAAAGTTTTTTAAAAGACATTGGGGGTATAAACTCCCCTCAAATCAAAGAGCATTGTCTACAAATACGCAGACAATTGACTTATTTTGGTTCTGGAGAGACACTATCCCTAGGAATTTGGACACATAGGCTCATTCCGCACATGCAGAATAATGCACTTTCAAACTACTTTCAGTGCTCTTTGAAGCTGTGCGGAATGGCAAAATCCACTTGCAAACAGTTGTGAAAGTAGTTTTAAAATGCATTATTTTGCGTGTGTGGAAGGGGCCATAGAAACAATAGAATGTGTTTCTACAATGTCAGTGGTGTGTTTTTTTTGTTACCCCACTCCTGCACAGATTTCCAGGTCCAATAGGACAATTTTATCCTTCCTTGCTGTTTAAAGATACCAGTCCTGATATAACACACAGTGTTGCCAGGTTTTGTGTAGCAGCACTTGAAATATGCTGTAGGACTGTCTATGCTATAAATCAAGCTTAATGAATGTTAAAGTTGTTGTGAAGAAATGACTTTTCCGCTCTTGAAGTTTGAAAAGAAGGTTTAAGCATTTTCCCCCACACTGGACTCTGGTCTGATCCAGCAGGCTAGTTCTTATGTTCTTATGTTCTTAATTGTTACAAGGATTTGTGAAGCTAAGCACAAGACTGCAATAGCCAACTCCAGTTAATAGTGATAGCAATGTATCCTGTCCGATAAATTATTCTTTAGATATCTTATGCCAATAAAGGTTGATTGATTGATTGAATTTCCTGGGATAGGTATCCAGGATTCCTGGGACGGAGAAGGCACATGAAGGGTGCTCCTTCTCCCTTTCCCGTAAAGTTACAGCTCTGGAACACCCAATGATGTTGACGGGCACCAGGTATAGGACAGACAAGAGGAAAACACTTCTTCACTCGACAAGTAATTAAACTGGAATGGGCTGCTGTTGGATGAAATGATAGACAGATTCATAGAGGAGAAATCAATCAATGGCTGATTGCCATAATAACTAAAGGGAGTTAGTCAGGTCCCCATTGCTAGGAGGCAGAGGTGGGATCCAGCAGGTTCTCACAGGTTCCCGAGAGTAGGTTACTCATTATTTGTGTGTGCCGAGAGGGGGTTACTAATTGGTGATTTTGCCACGAGATTTTTGCCTTAGTTACGCCCCTCCTCTCAGCAGTAGCGCGCAGAACTTGAAGCAGTCTAGCAGGAGGTGCACTGGCGTGCGTGGCAGCCTGCGCCTGCGTGCATTCGTTTCCCGCCCAAGGACCGGTGCAGCGGCTGCGTCCTTGCCCCAGCCCCACCCAGGAATGCCCCGCGCCCATCCCCATTGGTGCCAAGCCACAGTTTGAATCCCACCACCATGGGAATCTGTTACTAAAATTTTTGGATCCCACCACTGCTAGGAGGCAATATCTGGGGAAGTCTATGCCTTTTGGCTTGCCTTTCAGGGCAGCTGGTTGGCCACTGTATGAAACAGGATGCTGAACAAGGAGGACAACTAGATGGTCTGATCTAGCAGGGCTCTTCTTTTATTTATGTCCTATCTGACACTGAAGGTCAAAGGAGAAAGGTCAGATGGTATAACCCTCTGTGTCCATTAACCGTAGGGAAGATGAGCGAATGTGAAGGGCTGTTGCAGTGCTGACAGCTTGGTGCAGATATGTAATTGGTGTCGCATTCGCTCATTTGCAACCATATGATAGCTGGAGTCTGCCACATACTACTGTGGGATCCTGACTGCAAATCTGCCCATGTGCAAGAGGAATTAGAAACTGGATGGGAATCCACAATCAGACAAAGACAAGTATCTGAGCTTTTCTGCGCAATTCCTTTGAAACGTTTTGAGGCAGGAAATAAATATAGTTCCCCCATGGAACTTGGCATTGTTTTTTATCCCCAAAAAGTTTCCAATAAATCCCTTTTGAAAATGATTCTTGAGGCCTAAATGTTTTTGAAATGTTTTTACTGGGGTACGTATCTCTTTAAAATGTTTTACCAGCCTTTCGGCCATCCCCACACTTCCTCCTTGGTGCCATTTTGTGAGCTGACTCTCTGTTCTCCCTCACCTGTTTATTGGGTAATTTCTTATTGCTGCAGATGGTGAGACTTACTTTGCTCAATAATCACACCACAACGACAGGCTGGAAAGGAATGGGCCGCAGCCCGTTTATTAAACATTCAAAACATAACAGCATAACTATATACATGAGAGCTGGGCGGCAAACGGGTCGCACATCACATCCCAATAACATGGGACTGGCGGGAAGGGAAGCCCCAGAGATAACACTCCTGCTTGCTTCCACCCTTCCCGCCCATGCTGAGGAGACGGGCACCGGCTAAGCCCCAAGGCCGCCCCACAGCCCGTCCTCCTCCCGTGCTTGCTGGGGTGTCGGGCACCGGCTGAGCCAACGGCCGCCTATGGGCCCGACCCAACCCCACTCCCTAGGGTGTCGGGCAGCGGCCCGGCCTGCCGGCCTGCCAGCCTGCCCGCCCCACCCCCCGGCCCTTAACAGGGCACAAGCCTGGGAGCCCCAGCCGGAAGGCTCGTTCTCTCCCCAGATGTGCGACACCGTTGCAAACCCGCCACGAGCTGCCCTCCCTTGCAGCTCACCGCCCAAGCTCCTCAAGCCTGAGCCTGTCTCTACTGTAACCAGTGGAGGAGAGTGCGTCGAACCGACCGGAGCCATAAGTCCATGCCCCACTGGGACAGGCGGACGCCATCCGGCTGGAAAAGGTCTTCTGCGTCCCGGGTGATCTCAGAGTGGCCTGCCACCGCTCCCCCGAGGGAGAGCACCACCTTGGCGGCCACCTTGTTGACTTTTCTGCAGGCCCTGTCCACGGCCGTGGGGTCCAGTGGACCCGCTGCAGCATCTCGGACCAGACCAAGGTCATGCCAGACAGATGCCTGGCAAGACTCCCGAGCGTGGTGGCCACTGCACAATGTAAATCAAGGCCCGACCTGGCAGGGAGATCCTCCTCCCCAAGGTGGATAACCAGTAGGTCCGGTGTGGCCAGCTGAAAAATGTACTCGGTGAGCTTGGGCTCCAGCTCCTGCCAAAGCATGTGCCCCTGCCCCATCCAGGAAATTCTTACGTGCGCCCCGAGTCCAAGATGCCAGCCCCAGTCAGAAGTTCGAGCGTAGTCCCCGGCTCTGTTGACGAGGCCATGCCCCATGACCCACACCTGTCGATAGACAGTCTGCGGCGTCCCTGGAGGCACTGTGAAGGGAATCAACAAGTCAGATGTGGGCGAATGTACGCCCGAAAAGCCCCCGACCTCCACCTGCCCAGGGAGCGGATGTCCTCCTGGGCCCTGCCCTCCTGAGCTGCGGACGTGGCGGCCCCTATTCTGAAGGAATGCAGGCCGAACTCTGCAGCTGGCAGCCCAGCCTGGGCCAGGCACGCTCGGAACACCACCTGGTGAGAGGGGAACCGTCGTCATGCACCAGGAGCATGCCGCCCACCCGCGGCCTATGCCGGAGCCAGGCGATGAGGGATGCGAGGGGGCAGGTGGCATCGCCCGGCAAGACTGGCATGGTGACCCAGGCGCCGTGGCCTTCCTGGTCAGTCTTAGAATGGGCCAGCCACGCGTATACCATGTCCCCGGACAGGACGAGGTGCTCCCTCTGGAGCACGACGCTGGATGGTCGGTCCCTGGTCAGGGCAACTAGCTCCCCAGGCCTGAAGGCCCCGTGGTGGGCCAGGTGGAAAGCGGCTGAGAAAAGCAAGTGCTCATAACGAGACGAGCACACCTGCGACAGCTCCCTGGTGACTGCCCTTAACACCTCCCTGGTGACTGGGCGTCTAAGGTCCCTCTGTCTGGGGCCCACCCGCCGCCATCCCGCCACCAGCCGGCGAACCACGAACGACTTGGTGACGTCGGGGAAGCCCGAGATCCTGCAATAAAAGGCGATGCCCGCCAGATGCACCCCCATGGAGCGTGGGTGCATCCCCCGCCCATGGAGTTGTACCAGATACTCAAGCAGGAGGCCTGTGTCCACCCCGCCACAGACAGGGCGCCCCTTGGACGCTGCGTAGCTCCGGAAGTCGCGCACGGCTCGGTCGTACTGCCTGCGCGTGGCCGGTGCCAACGAGTTCAAAACACCTGTGATGACGTCTCGCTGCCAAGGTTCCAGAGGGACGCCGGCACTGTCGCCGGGAACAGCTCCGCCCCGGGGGCCAGGCGTCGAAAACGATCCACCTGCTGGCGAGACAAGGCATCAGCAATCTCATTTTGCAAACCTGGAACAAAAGCAGCTTTGAAAGAAATGTGATAAGTGAGGCATGTGAGAACCAAGTTGCGAACCAAACGCATAACCCGTGCCGACTTGCTCGACTGCCTGTTCACCACGTGCACCACAGCCTGGCTGTCGCACCAGAAAAGTACCCTTCTATTTTGCCAGAGGTCGGGCCAGATGTGTACCGCCACCAAAATGGGAAACAGCTCCAGAAAGGTGAGATCCCTGGTGATGCCCTGTGAGTGCCAGGCCGTAGGCCAGAGACCCTGTGCCCACTGACCCTGGTAGTACACACCGAAGCCAAAAGCCCCGGAGGCGTCAGAGTGCACCTGCAGCTCCAGGCCGGGTTCCAGAGGTGTCTGCCACAGGGAAATGCCGTTGAAGCCTCGGATGAAGGACAACCAGACCTGCAGGTCTTCTTTCAGGCCCCGAGAGACCCTGATGTGGTGATCAGGAGACTTGCAACCAGACAAGGACCTCGCCAGCCGAGAGCAGAACGCCCTGCCTGGCGCCACCACCCTGCAGGCGAAATTAAGGTGCCCCAGTAAGGACTGCACCTGGCGTACCCTGCATTTCCGTAGGAGGAGCACGGACTGGAGCAGGGTGGTAAGGGCCAAGATCTTGTCTGCAGGAAGGGATGACGTGCCCAGGACCGTGTCCAAGTGGATGCCCAGATAACTGAGGGCCGTGGAAGGCCCCTCCGTCTTGCCGGGAGCCAAGGGGACCCCCAGCTCAGCGGCCAGGGCCTGGAAAGCCTGCAAGGCGAATTCGCACTCCCTGGTGCCCTGCCTGCCAATGAACAGGAAATCGTCTAAATAATGGGTCACCAGCCCGGAGGGCACCCTCTGCCTGAAAGCCCATTCGAGGAAAGTGCTGAAGGTCTCGAAAGCAGCACAGGCAAAGGAACAGCCCATGGGCATGGCCTTGTCCACGTACCAGTTGCCTTGAAAATGGATGCCCAGCAGCTCGAAATCGAGGGGGGAAATGGGCAGAAGCCGGAAGGCGGACTGGATGTCACATTTTGCTAGGTAAGCACCTGGGTCTGCCTGCCTGATGGAAATGATGGCCTCATCCAGGGTGGCATACCGGACCGAGCAGACCTCGTGCGCGCAGCACGCCTGTCAGGATAAAGCTGTAGCCACTCCAGCAGCACCTTCAACTGGACGGGTGTGGGAGCCAAGGACTGCAGCTGGGCGTGAAGTTCAGTGTTTGGAGGGGGCGGGAGCGCTGCCCTGGCCACCGGCTTCTTTTTGGGAGGGCCCGGCGCCGGGGGACCGGGCCTTTCGAAAGGGAGACCGTCCAGCCGGCTTGGGGCAGCCCATCCGGCTGTGGCTGCCAGAGCAGTTGGAGCAGATGTGCTCAAATTTGCACTTGGGCCGCTGGCAAGCGCCTCTGTTGAATTCCCAACAAAGCCCTTTTGCCCCCGCCCGCCCCGGGTAAGCTCTGCTGGGTTTATCTGGGACAGATGGCTCCGCGGCCCCTTTCATGGCAGGCTGAACCACGACCATCCAGGTCTGGTCGTGAATTAGATCCCAGCGGAAACGGCTCTTGTGGGAGGCATTCTTGCGAATGGCCTCATCGTAGGCTATAGCCGCGTGCTCGTCGGCCAGAGCCCGGGCCCGCAGCACGTTGGCCATGTGGGCCGCCAAGTGCCAGGCCCGGAGGGGGTAAGCAGCCCCGATGAGGGCCAGAAATTCCGTGAAACCCTGCAGCCAGTTGTTGAAATTGCGCTCGGCTGCCGCCGGGTCCCTGCGCTTTTTGTCAGCCTTCCCGCCCGACAAGCCATGTTCCCCTTCCCGCCGTAGGAACTTAAAGATATCAACGTAGTACCCATCTAACGCCCGCTCCCGGAGCTTCCTGGGGAGATGGGAACCAGGCGGGTTGCCGCGGTCGTCTTGGGCCAGGCCGGGAGATGGCGCCTCCCCACCCCCCAAGCGCCTGCGCTTTGCGATCCAAAGTGGGAGAGCGGGCACCTTTTCCCCCTGGAACCAGAATTCCCCGCTAGCCTGCGCGTCGTCATCCTCGGTAGACTCACCCGACGATGAAGAGCTGGGAGACCGCCTGGAAGACCGGGAACGCCTCGACGACCGCTTCCTCCTCCTGCCCTCACGCTCAGAGGGGCCGACGGATGCATCCACCGATGTGGACGCGCTGACCGGTGGCGAAAGTTGAATCTCCTCCACCGCTCCACTTGCGATGCCCACTCGCGCCGCGCCGGCAGCCGCCGACGCGGGGGGCTCCGACTCGCCCACGCCTAAGGCGATCCCAGTTTCGCCGGCCGCTCCGCCGAGGGCCTGGGAAAGGTGCAGCAGAGTGTCCACCAGGTTCCGGACCAATGGGGGATCGGGGCCCAAATCACCGGCGAGACTGGGCCGGGGGGAGCCCGGTCCGTCCCGTTCGGAGGCTGCGGGGAGAGCCTCCCCAGCCGGGGAGGACTGCTCCGGTGAACCTGCCGGCCTGCCCCTGCCAATGAGGGGCAAGCCCAAGGCCGCAGCCGCCTGCGCAGCTGCTCCAATCCGCCCGACCACCGGGCCTTCGCCCGAAGTCCCTGGGCCGGTCTGAGCCCAGACCCTGTTGAGGAGGGCTCGAGCTCTGCCCGAAGGCAGCGACCCCCCCGCGGATGGCTCCTTGCTCATGGCCCGCTTCGGCCCCATAGCAAGTCGTGAGACCGGCCACAACCAGAAGAGGAAAACAGAGAAAGTAGAAAAGAGGAGACTAAAAAGGTGAGTAAAGACTAGAAGGAAGGAAAAGGCGAGCTAGAAGGCCGGTCTCCTTCCGGGCCTTACGCGAGACACCACAACACCACCACGCCTTGCTGGGTCTCGCCGCCGGGAAGGGCGCGGACTGGGAGAGGCGTCTTAATATACCCTGGCTCCTCCCGCCTTTACGGCTGGGAGCCAATCATTGCACCCGGTTTTGCAGCATGCCGCCAGGCCATGCAAGCCCTATTTTGCTGCGTTGCTCACCCCAGCAGCAATGGCTGCCCCTGGTTATTCAGGTGCATCTTATATTGTTTTATTCGGGGGGGGGTAATCTTCAATGCATTGAGTACACGTGGCTCAGAGAATCACAGCACCAGGCTCGAAGCAACGAAGCATCAATTCATTGACCAACTCAAAAAAAGGTAGGAGAAACCACGTAATGGCAGCCACAAAAACCATTCCTGTGTGTGAGTGCAGACAAATGTTTTACAAGCATTTTACAAATGCCATAGGACCGTGGTGGCGAACCTTTGGCACTCCAGATGTTATGCACTACAATTCCCATCAGCCCCTTCCAGCATGGCCAATTCCAGCATGGCTTTTTATTTCCAGCCTGAAAACATTTCTTCTTCTTCTGAAACCCCTTTTATAATGATCCTTTTGTTTGAAATGTTTCTCTTGCTGTGTGATCATTTTTAAAATGTTGCAACTTTTCTGCTGCCATTTTCCCCAACTCTAGCTCAACTTTCCCCTCAGCGCCATCCCCCCCCCCCAAGCTGATTTTTCCCCCCTTGCTTTTTTATTTTATTGTTTGGCTCTTTTTCTCTTTTCCCTTTGCATTTTCTTTTATGTGCAGGTAGATTTACTCATCCATAAACCTGCAATTACATGAAGCAACTATTTTCCTCCTACAGTTTCTCTTGTGGGTGGGTAAATTTACTCATGAGTAAACCCACTAGTATTACACACACTGTGCGAAGACTCTAGGAAGCATTGTTCCTACAAATGAGGGGAAAACATCATAGTAAAGGGTGGGAGTTCAAAAACGTTTTGTAAACATTAGGGTGCTGTGTGGAGCTGGTTAGACACTGTCTTGACTCTGGTATTTTTCAACACTGGCAGCCAAGTTCTGTTCATTTTCATAGTTTCTTCCATGAACAGAACTTGGCTACCTGTGTTGAAAAATACTAGAGTCAAGACAGTGTCTAACCAGCTCCACACAAACACAGGATGACCATAGACAAAGGAAACAAAGGCCAGGATACTTCTATTCAGATGCTCCCACCAGTGACCTTGCTATCTCCATTGTTACTCCCATGCTATAGACTTCATTGTTACTCATACTTCTATCCAGATGCCCTCAACTATTGACCTGGTTGCCTTCTTTGTTACTCACAGACAATGTTTCTTCACCCACCCTGGACACTCCAACAGATATATATACTCCACTTGCTTTCCCAACATCAGATCCTCTGAAGATGCCAGCCACAGATGCAGGCGAAACGTCAGGAGAGAATGCTGCTAGAACACGGCCATACAGCCCAGAAACCACACAGCACCCAATTGATTCCGGCCGTGAAAGCCTTCGACAATACGTTTTGTAAACATTTTAGGTGACCTCTGTGGAAAGGACTATGGACTATTTATATGATTGAAGTCTATAAAATTATGCATGGGGTAGAAAATGTTGACAGAGAGAAATTTTTCTCTCTTTCTCACAATACTAGAACCAGGGGGCATTCATTGAAAGTGCTGGGTGGAAGAATTAGGACTAATAAAAGGAAACACTTCTTCACGCAACGTGTGATTGGTGTTTGGAATATGCTGCCACAGGAGGTGGTGATGACCACTAACCTGGATAGCTTTAAAAGGGGCTTTGACAGATTTATGGAGGAGAAGTCGATCTATGGCTACCAATCTTGATCCTCCTTGATCTCAGATTGCAAATGCCTTAGCAGACCAGGGGCTCGGGAGCAACAGCCGCAGAAGGCCATTGCTTTCACATCTTGCACGTGAGCTCCCAAAGGCACCTGATGGGCCACTGCGAGTAGCAGAGAGCTAGACTAGATGGACTCTGGTCTGATCCAGCTGGCTTGTTCTTATGTTCTTATGTTCTTATGACTGCTGGCTTGGAGAAGCCTTAGATTCCAAAGTTCATGTATGTATTCAATTCTGGTGTGGCCCTTCAAGCCTATAAAGCATATCCATGCTCCCATAAGTGATGATACAATTGACATTACTGAAGCCAAATTTAAATCTTTATTAAAAAAACAGAGTGTTCCACAATCATCACTAGAAGATCCATCACAGTGACCTCATTCCATATTTCTTTCTATTGTTGAAATGAGTAATAGATTAATGACTGCAGGAATCCCAACAGAAAGAATATACTCCTTATAAGGTCGGTTTGGGAGATAGATTTTGGAAATCTGCACTACTTTGCTGGCAAAAGAAGATGCGTTCGTACCACTAACATTTCAAAATCCCTACCCTAGGTCAGCAAAGTTCAGCCAAAGTACCTCCATCTGGATAAGTGAAACAAAGGAATACCTGTCAGGAACAGATCCAGGATGTCAGATTGTAATTGTGGGTCTGTATTTTAAAGCTTTTTAAAGGCTAAGGTGGATTAATCCAGTCCACTGAGTACGAATGGAAATGGTACCGCAACCCAGGTTAAGCTAACCTCATAATGTCACTGTTGAATGTAGAGGCAACGCAACACAGCCAGTTGGCTGAAATACCTGAGGTAACTTAATTTCTTTTTTCAAACGATTCTGGAGTTTGGAGCGATGGCCTTCAAAATCTGGCCTCTGTAAGCAGGCAAAGACCAAACAGCTTCCACATGTTCTGATTTCTTTCCTCCACATATAACACTGTCACTATATTAAAGTTTTCGTCCTACCCTGTTTCCCCGAAAATAAGACATCCCCTGAAAATAAGACGTAGTAGAGGTTTTGCTGAAGTGCAAAATATAAGGCATCCCCTGAAAGTAAGACGTAGCAAAGTTTTTGTTTGGAAGCATGCCCGATGAACAGAACACAGAAAAATAAGACATCCCCTGAAAATAAGACATAGCACATCTTTGGGAGCAAAAATTAATATAAGACACTGTCTTATATTCGGGGAAACACGGTACTATTTACCTTGGTCAACTTAACAGCTCAAAATAACAAAGATTGCCGCTGTCCCCTGAAGTAAGATAAAGCAAGAGAAGAACAGATATTTGAGGTCTTCTTGTTGCAGTATTGTGTCTAATGCTCACAAAGAACAAAAGGAGTTCACTGCACCGCACAGTTCTTACAAGGATAATGTAAAATGGCTGCTGAACTTGGCTTCTCCCCATGGTTAGGTGTTCCCCTGAAGTGTTTCATAACAGCAACAACTTGTGGGACACCTTGGTTCCTATATCCAGTCACTCAGTGGTGGGATCCAACAAATGTAGTAACAGGTTCCCATAGTGGTGGGATTCAAACTGTGGCGTAGCGCCAATGGGGCTGGGTGGGGCACGACGGGGGTGTGGCTGGGCATTCCAGGGCGGGGCATTCCTGGGTGGGGCTGTGGCAAGGACACAGCCACTGCTCCGGTCCTTGGGCGGGAAACGAATGCACGCAGGCGCAGGCTGCCATGCACGCCAGTGCACCTCCTGCTAGACTGCTTCCAGTTCTGCGCGCTACTGCTGAGAGGAGGGGCGTAACTAAGGCAAAAATCACGTGGCAAAATCACCAATTAGTAACCCCCTCTCGGCACACACAAATAATTAGTAACCTACTCTCGAGAACCTGTGAGAACCTGCTGGATCCCACCTCTGCAGTCACTGTGCCATGATACCTATGTTCATGTTCAGTAGCACCTAAAAGACCAATAAGATTTTTTTGGGATATGAACTTTTCAACATCAAATCTCCCTTTGCCAGATAGCAACCAAAAATCTTGCTGGTCTTTAAAGTGATACAGGACTTGGATCAGTGGTAGGATTCAAATAATTTAACAACCGGTTCCGGTGGTAGGATTCAAATAATTGAACAACTGGTTGTTTACAAACAGCATTTTAACAACCAGTTCTGATGAAGTGGTGCAAACCTGCTGAATCCCACTACTGACTTGGATCTAGATCAGCCATTCTCAACCAGGGTTCCCTGGTACCCTGGGGTGCCATGAGCATGTCCCAGGGGTACCGTGGCAACACTACCGCCCCCCCTCATTTTTGTGGTGTCTCCCACCGGCGCCAGCAAGGACATGGAGCTGGCCCATGGGGCAGGGCCTGCCACAAGGTCAGCAGCAACCCCCACCCCCAGTGCTTCCCTTCACCCTGGGAGGGGAAGGTGGTGGGTGTGTGGCAAGCAGGGGCAATGGGAGAGGAAGGTGGAGGGTGGCGGCAGGGGTACCGTGAGATATGAAGAGTGAGGTCAAGGGTACCCTGACCTCAAAAAGGTTGGGAAACACTGATCTAGATGTTCTTCTGCAGACCAACATGGCTATCCATTGAAACTGTGACATGACAAATCCCACAAATCTCCTAAAAAAATGGCAAAACATTTTCCATTCCCCATTTTGTTTGTGGTCACCCCCTTGAAACGATTCCCTGGTCGCCATTATGCAATTCCCCCACTTTTGAGTTCTGTGCTGAACTGACATTTCAGTGCTACACAGCTTCATGCTGCATTCTATCCTTCTTGTATACTTGATGCTTCAAAGATTCCCCGCCCCCCCAAATAAAAGGACAAACAGCTAAATGCCACAAATAAACAGGTGAGGGGAAACTGAGGCCCTTTCCGCATGGAGGTGGAAGGGCTTGGGTCGGCGTAATGAACGCCGACCCGATGACGCTGGGACTGTCCGCATGGACGGTCCCAGAGCTGGCTGGGATGACGGTGCCGTGTAGCGCTGTCGCCCAGCCGACCCACCTCTTCCCCGTCCCTCTCCCACTCACCTCATCACCGCCGTCGCCCTGCTGGCCTCCGTAGACCCGCCCACGCTGCCCTACGACCTCCAGGGGTTGGAGGACAGCGAGGGAGGGCCTTTGGAGGCCAGCAGGGTGATGATGGCGACGAGGTGAGTGGGAGAGGGACAGGGAAAACAGCGCATTCCCGGCGGTGCCGTTCGCACTGCGCCGCTGGGAATGCGCTGTGTTCCAAAAACCTCCCTCCAGGAGGGAGGTTTTTGGAGGCGGCCTGAGGCCGCCCTGGGGGAGGGGGAAGGGAGCCAGGTCGGCGCTGCCGCGTTTTGGCAGCACCGCCTGTGCAAACGACTCCCTGGGGACGGCATTTTTGCCGTCCCCAGGGCGTCGTTATTGGCCCATGCGGAAAAGGCCTGAGTGAGCTCAGAAAATGGCACCAGGAAAGAAGTTCTGGGAAGCAGTGGGAAACATTGTCAATTGATCGCATGGCAACTGAAGACATTTTCGAAATGGTTGAGCCAGAGAATCATTTTACAAGGGGATTTACTTAAATCATTCTGAGGCTGGAAATAAAATGTTTCTGAGTGAAAACAGTGCCGTACTCCATGAAGGAAACATTTCATTTCTTGCCTCAAAACATTTTAAATGGATAGTGCAGAAAAGCCCAATGTTTCTATATCTAGAGTTGTCATCAGGCTGAAGTGTCTGTAGCTCACATGTTTTATTTTCAGGCATAAGGCACTGCATATAAAAATATGTTTTCAGTATGTTCTCATCCTTCTTCCAATGCAGGGCAGCACTGTGAATCACTGCAGTTTGGAAAGTGATTGACCATTCGTTTAGGAATTGGATCCCTGATAGGATCACCTCTCTATCAGTGTTTGCTCAGACTGTAATTCCCTGGTCCACCGTCTGCTCTCTGACACCTATTCCAACCCCTGGTTTTCCATAATTGAAGAAAAAATGGCCTCTATTGGACTGTCAGTGGATTCACTTTGCCCTTTGTCCTATTCAGAAGCTTATAGGGAATTAAAAGGTCAACTATTGGATAGAGAGTTCTCTACCCTAATCACCGCAGCCAAGAAAACGTGCTCCCCCCTGTATTTTTCTCTCCCATTTGAACGGGGCCACTTGGTACACTACCTGTATTGCTTAATAAATCCTGTTCAAAGGAGAGCCATAATGCTCGCCAGGTTTAATGTTATGCCTTCTGCCTTGTTACATGGCAGATTTAATAAGCAAGAAAAGGCAAAAAGATTGTGCCCATGTAACGATGGCTCAGTTGAATATCTGGCCCACCAATTACTACACTGTTTCAGATTCAAGGAAATCAGATCCAAGTATGTGAATCTTACTCCTTTACATTTACCCCATCTCTCCGATGTAATTAGATTACATTACTTGTTGGACAACCCTGATCCTTCTCTTCGTATTATAGTGGCAGACTTTCTCCTGGAAATTACTAAACGCCAGTAGATTTCCTTCGACCTGTATTGTATATGCTTTTAAATCCGTTTTTATTACTGTTGAAGAAATCTATCAGTGTTTGGTATCAGATGACAAGTTGACTAGCACTGTGCCCAGTATCCTCCCCTTATCAGATTTAAAAAGGTTAAGTTGCTTTGAACAACACTACAGGGTCATGTTACACACCAGAATGTTAAACACTAGAATAAAAGTTAGAGAGAGCAGCCTAACAGACCAAGCAACTCCAATCTCATCCGAGGCCCCTTCCGCACACGCAAAATAATGCGTTTTCAAACCACGTTCACAACTGTTTGCAAGTGGATTTTGCCATTCCGCACAGCTTCAAAGAGTACTGAAAGCAGTTTGAAATTGCATTATTCTGCATGTGCAGAATGAGCCAGAGGTTGGAAGATAAGCAGGGTTAGCCATTGAGGGAGGACTGCCAAGGAAGTTTAGAATTGTTACGTAGAGGCAGGCAATGGCAAACCACCTCTGCTTCTCTCTTGCCTTGAAACACCCATGGCCTTGGGCTTCCATGAGTCAGTTGTCACTTTATGACACAAATTATAATTGCCTTGACCTGGATGTCCCAGGTTCATTCAATCTGATCAGATCTCAGAAGTTGAGCAGGGCGGGCCCTGGATACTGTTTTGATAGGAGACCACCAAGGAAGTCCAAGATTCCTACACAGAGGCCGGCAATGTCAAACCACCTCTGAATATTTCTTCCCTTGATCTGGATGCCCCAGGCGAGCTCAGACTCATAAGATTTCAGTAGCTAAGCAAGGGCAGCCCTAGATATTATTTAGATAGTAGACCACCAAGGAAGTCCAGGTGACTACGCAGAGGCTGACAAACAAAACACTTCTGAACGTCTATTGCCTTGAAAACCTTACAGGGTCTCATCAAGTCAACTGTGACTTGATAGCACTTTCCACCAACACCATATAACAGTGGTGGGATCCAAAACTTTTAGCAACAGGTTCCCATGGTGGTGGGATTGAAACTGTGGCATAGCGCCAATGGGGCTGGGCGGGGCACGACGGGGGCGTAGCAGGTCATTCCGGGGGTGGGGCATTGCTGGGCGGGGCTGTGGCAAGGATGCAGCCGCTGTGCCGGTCCTTGGGCGGGAAACGAATGCACGCAGGCGCAGGCTGCCACGCACGCCAGTGCACCTCCTGCTACACTGCTTCAAGTTCTGCACGCTACTGCTGAAGAGCGGAGGAGGGGCGTAACTAAGGCAAAAATCCCGTGGCAAAATCACCAATTAGTAACCCCCTCTCGGCACACACAAATAATTAGTAACCTACTCTCGGGAACCTGTGAGAACCTGCTGGATCCCACCTCTGCATGTATATAATTTATTGCTGCTTGCAATTGATTTTGCACCTGTGGTTTGGCCTACAAAACTTTCTCAAGCACCTGGCATGACAGGTATAGTCTCCAGATCATGTTTGTGTCATTAAATGCATTTGGTCCTTCTCAGGAGCTGCTGAACGAAAAATTAGGCATGCCTTCAGAGGCACTTAACCATGTGAGGTGGTATCTATGGCTCTGTTTTGTTTGATTTTTAATGCAGGTAAATATCTTGTGCAGGCTGCCAATTAGAACAGCTCTTCCTTATGACACAGCAGTTGCCTAGGAAATGATAGGCCTTTCCCCAATAAATAACTACATCTCCCATGAGGCAGTGAGAATGTGTCTTGCACCATAATCCCATCTATTGTGAAAAATGTGTACATCTCAATAAGAGTCCAAAGCAATCCTGTTGTTTATCTTTTTTTTACTTGTAGCTGTAAAATATGAGATGAAATACTGTTATCATATGCTTGATTTCTTTCATTTTTCAGACGTAATTTCAAATACATGACAGCAAGCTTTTTTTTTTCAGAACTCTCACTGGGAGCAGTAAAGCTGGGGTTCCCAGCCCAAGAGAATTCTGGTATTGCAAAAAAGATCTAGCAGATGTTTAGTGAAATCAAATGTCACCAGTGATGTTCCCATACTGAAGACATCTATACAATCAGAAACATATTTGCATGAAATAAATCAAAAGAGTGGTGGGGGCGGAGGAATCCAGACCACACTCCCGTTTCAAGTTTTTCATGCTGCGCTTTTAAATGGAGTATCTAAAGCCATCATAGAACAGCTTGAGAGATGACATACTTCATGAGAAAGGAGGTGATGAAAGAACTACAGGGGTCTAGTGAATGATATGCCCATTTTGCCTTGGTTTTGAGGAAGCTGAGGGCAAATTCAACCACAGGTCACATAATATTTCATGCACCTTAAGCAACATTTTGACACATCAAGGGCTTATTCTAACACAAGTAAAATAGGTTCAACCCAGTTCCCGGAGAAGGGTACTAACCTAGGTAGAAGCCATTGTTGTTCCCCACTGCAACCAGCTTGATCCCAGCTCGGAGGGCGGAATCATCCTGTGCCTCTTCGCCATTCGTTCCCATTGGCTACCAAGCCTTACTGCCATGTTCCGCCTATCCTCTGACACGCTATTTAAAAAAACTGCCACAGGAAATGGAGGGATGAAGGCGTGGCGGTTTTGACGGAATACCTTACATTGGTATGTGGAATTTGTGCTCGCTTTGTGCGACCAGCCATCGCTTTCCGGAACACAAGAGCAGGCAAGAGGGGGAAAAAATTAGGCGCTGATTTTCACAAGAAAGAAGTTCTTTCAGCTGTATGCATGCCCCAGCACGGAAGTGTGATTGGCTGAATGGGAGACTCCTGGCACCAGAGATTCTGCACTTTACTGGAATCGAGCTGAGTTCGAGCGTGGTTCCCTGAAAAGTAGTAGTTCCCAACTGGAGTCGGAAATTTGACCGTTACACGGGGCGAAGCTGGTACAAAACCACGTCGATCCCAGTGGTTGTGCAGAGCACTTAGGTCGAACACAGCTTGAACTTAGGTTGATAACGCAAGTGTGGAATCGACCCAAGTCAAAGTTTTCATCAAGATAGAAAACCACATGGCCAGGAAACCACGCAGACCATGAGATCCTAAACAGAGTTCCACCCTTCTGAGTTAATTGAAATCGGTGAGCTTAGAAAGGGCTATCTCCACTCCAATGATAGCCCACACAAATTCTGGGTTGTAGCCTAAGGCAGGGGGCTGCACCCTTTTAAAGTCTGCATGTCGCTTTGAAATTCTAACACAGGGCAGCGAGTGCAAGCATTAATATGGCTGCGACAGGAGAGCCAGTCACAGAATTTCCCCTCCCCGTGAGACAGAAGAAGCAGCCCGCTAAACTTGGAGGGAAAGTTGCAGTACAAGTAAGTGTTGTCATGAAGACCAACGGTTGGTTTCAGAAGAATGAGGGTATGTCTGCATTGTAAGAGAGAAACAGGCTATGGGATCAGGCGCCACTCTTGGGATTGGGCACCACTACTATTATTGATTGGGTTTGTTAATGATGCTGTGCTTTTAAATCATGGATTTTTAAAATTATTTATTATGCATTGTTGTTCTACCCAGTTTTGTTGTACACTACCCAGAGCCCTTCGGGGGTGGGCAGTTTATTAAATCAAATTACTACTACTACTACTACTACTACTACTACTACTACTACTACTACTACTACTACTACTACTACTACTACTACTACTACTACTACTACTACTAAGAATAAGGATAAGGATAAGGATAAGGATAAGGATAAGGATAAGGATAAGGATAAGGATAATAATAATAATAATAATAATAATAATAATAATAATAATAATAATAATAATAATAATAATAATAATAATAATAATAATAATAATAATAATAAGAAGAAGAAGAAGAAGGAGGAGGAGGAGGAGGAGGAGGAGGAGGAGGAGGAGGAGGAGGAGGAGGAGGAGAAGACGAGGAGGAGGAGGAGGAGGAGAAGGTCACTAGATACCGTGATTTGAAAATCGAGCTTCAGAGTCTATGGCACAAACCAGCTGAGGTCGTCCCAGTGGTAATCGGCACGCTGGGCGCCATCCCGAAAACACTAGGGCAGCACTTAAAACATCTTCGATTTGACAAAATTAACATTGGTCAAATTCAGAAGGCAGCCCTGCTGGGATCTGCACGAATACTACGCCGATACATTACAACTTCCTAGGCCTCTGGGTGAGGCTCGAATTGTAATGAAGGCCAACAACCAGCTAAAGATCTGGCAGCTGTGAAATCTACAATAATAATAATAATAATAATAATAATAATAATAATAATAATAATAATAATAATAATAATAATA
>NC_059425.1:187899462-187919843 GCF_021028975.2 Sphaerodactylus townsendi
ATTATTATTATTATTATTATTATTATTATTATTATTATTATTATTATTATTATTGTAGATTTCACAGCTGCCAGATCTTTTAGCTGGTTGTTGGCCTTCATTACAATTCGAGCCCTCACCCAGAGGCTCAGGGAAGCTGTAATGTATCGGGCGTAGTATTCCCGTGCAGATCCCAGTAGGGCTGCCTTCTGAATTTAATCAATGTTAATTTTGTCAAATCGAAGATGTTTTTGGGTGCTGCCCTAGTGTTTTCGGGATGGCGCCCAGCGTGCCGATTACCACTGGGACCCACCTCAGCTGGTTTGTGCCATAGACTCTCTGAAGCTCTGATTTTTCAAATCACGGGTATCTAGTGACCTTCTCCTCCTCCTCTCCTCCTCCTCTCCTTCTCCTCCTCCTCCTCCTCCTTTTCCTCCTCCTCCTCCTCCCCCTTCCCCCCTCCCTCCCTCCTCCCTTCTTCTTCTTCTTCTTCTTCTTCTTCTTCTTATTATTATTATTATTATTATTATTATTATTATTATTATTATTATTATTATTATTATTATTATTATTATTATTATTATCCTTATCCTTATCCTTATCCTTATTCTTATCCTTATCCTTATTCTTATCCTTATTCTTAGTAGTAGTAGTAGTAGTAGTAGTAGTAGTAGTAGTAGTAGTAGTAGTAGTAGTAGTAGTAGTAGTAGTAGTAGTAGTAGTAGTAGTAGTAGTAATTTGATTTAATAAACTGCCCACCGGCGAAGGGTTCTGGGTAGTAAAAACAACAAAAACTGGGTAGAACAACAATGCATAATAAATAATTTTAAAAATCCATGATTTAAAAAGCACAGCATCACAACAAACCCAATCAATAATAGTAGTGGTGCCCAATCCCAAGAGTGGCGCCTGATCCCATAGCCTGTTTCTCTCCTACTATGCAGGCATACATACCTTCATTCTTCTGAAACCAACCACTGGTCTTCATGACAACGCTTATTTGCATTGCAACTCTCCCTCCAAGTTTAGCTGGCAGTTTCTTCTGTCTCAATGGGAGGGGAAATTCTGTGACCGGCTCTCCCGTCGCAGCCATATTACATACGTTGCACTCGCTGCCCTGTGTTAGAATTCTCAAAAGCGACATGCAGACTTTAAAAGGCTGGCAGCCCCCTGCCTTAGGTTGGCCAACCCAGAATTTGTGTGGGCTATCATTGGAGTGGAGATAAATCTTTCTAAGCTCACACCGATTTCACTTAACTCAGAAGGGTGGAACTCTGCTTAGGATCTCATGGTTCGCGCGGTTTCCTGGCCATGTGGTTTTCTTTATCTTGATGAAAACGTTGACTAGGGTCGATTCCACACTTGCGGTCTCAACCTAAGTTCAAGCTGTGTTCGACCTGGTGTTCTGCACAACCACTGGGATCGCATCGGTTTTGTACCAGCTTCGCCCCGTGTAACGGTCAAATTTCCGACTCCAGTTGGGAACTACTACTTTTCAGGGAACCACGCTCGAACTCAGCTCGATTCCAGTAAAGTGCAGAATCTCTGGTGCCAGGAGTCTCCCATTCAGCCAATCACAGCTAAGTGTTTCGGGCATGCATACAGCTGAAGAACTGCTGCGGCGAAAATCGCGCCTAATTTTTTCCCCCTCTTCTTTCTTGTGTTCGAAGCGATGGCTGGTCGCACAAACGGCGCACAAATTCCACATACCAATGTAAGTGTCCAATCAAAAAACACCACCTTCATCCCTCCATTCCTGTGGCAGTTTTTTAAATAACGTGTGTGGGGATAGACGGAACATGGCCGTAGAACAGTAGCCAATCGGAACGGAGCGGCGAAGAGGCACAGGATGATTCCGCCCTCCGAGCTGGGATCAAGCTGGTTGCAGTGGGGAACAACAATGGCTTCTACCTAGGTTAGTACCCTTCTCCGGGAACTGGGTTGAACCTATTTTACTTGTGTGCAGAATCGCCCTTGATGTGTCAAAATGTTGCCCAGAGTCATGAAATGTGCTCATGACCTGTGGTTGAATTTGCCCTCAGCTTCCTCAAAACCAAGGCAAAATGGGCATATCATTCACTAGACCCCTGTAGTTCTTTCATCACCTCCTTTCTCATGAAGTATGTCATCTCTCAAGCTGTTCTATGATGGCTTTAGATACTCCATTTAAAAGCGCAGCATGAAAAACTTGAAACGGGAGTGTGGTCTGGATTCCTCCGCCCCCACCACTCTTTTGATTTATTTCATGCAAATATGTTTCTGATTGTATAGATGTCTTCAGTATGGGAACATCACTGGTGACATTTGATTTCACTAAACATCTGCTAGATCTTTTTTGCAATTGTACCTCTTCATTGGGAACCCCAGCTTTACCGCGTTCCAGTGAGAGTTCTGGTGCTTTGCTTTCGGGTCATGTATTTGAAATTACGTCTGAAAAATGAAAGAAATCAAGCATATGATAACAGTATTTCATCTCATATTTTACAGCTACAAGTAAAAAAAAGATAAACAACAGGATTGCTTTGGACTCTTATTGAGATGTACACATTTTTCACAATAGATGGGATTATGGTGCAAGACACATTCTCACTGCCTCATGGGAGATGTAGTTATTTATTGGGGAAAGGCCTATCATTTCCTAGGGCAACGTTGCTGTGTCATAAGGAAGAGCTGTTCTAATTGGCAGCTCCGTAACAAGATATTTACCTGCATTAAAAAAATCAAACAAAAAACAGAGCCATAGATACCACCTCACATGGTTAAGTGCCTCTGAAGGCATGCCTAATTTTTTTTCGCTCAGCAGCCCCTGAGAAGGACCAAAATGCATTTAATGACACAAACATGATCTGGAGACCATACCCGTCATGCCAGGTGCTTGAGAAAGTTTTGTAGGCCAAACCACAGGTGCAAAATCACTTGCAAGCAGCAATAAATTATATACATGCATGAGGTGGGATCCAGCAGGTTCTCAACAGGTTCCCGAGGAGTAGGTTACTAATTATTTGGTATTGTGTGCCGAGAGGGGGTTACTAATTGGTGATTTTTTGCCACGGGATTTTTTGCCTTTAGTTACGCCCTCCTCCGGCTCTTCAGCAGTAGCGTGCAGAACTTGAAGCAGTGTAGCAGGAGGTGCACTTTGGCGTGCGTGGCTCCTGGCGCCTCGCGTGCATTCGTTTCCCGCCCATTGGACCGGCACAGTGGCTGCATCCTTGCCACAGCCCCGCCCAGCAATGCACTTCCACCCTCGGAATGACCTGCTACGCCCGCCGTCGTGCCCCGCTTCCAGCCCCATTGGCGCTTATGCCACAGTTTTCAATCCCACCACCATGGGAACCTGTTGCTAAAAGTTTTGGATCCCACCACTGTTATATGGTGTTGGTGGGAAAGTGCTATCAAGTCACAGTTGACTTTGATGAGACCCTGTAAGGTTTTCAAGGCAATAGAGCGTTCAGAAGTGTTTTGTTTGTCAGCCTCTGCGTAGTCACCCTGGACTTCCTTGGGTGGTCTACTATCTAAATAATATCTAGGGCTGCCCTTGCTTAGCTACTGAAATCTTATGAGTCTGAGCTCGCCTGGGGCATCCAGATCAAGGGAAGAAATATTCAGAGGTGGTTTGACATTGCCGACCCTCTGTGTAGAATCTTTGGACTTCCTTGGTGGTCTCCTATCCAAAACACGTATTCAGGGCCCGCCCTGCTCAACTTCTGGAGATCTGATCAGATTGAATGAACCTGGGGACATCCAAGGTCAAGGCAATTATAATTTGTGTCATAAAGTGACAACTGACTCATGGAAGCCCAAGGCCATGGGTGTTTTCAAGGCAAGAGAGAAGCAGAGGTGGTTTGCCATTTGCCTGCCTCTACGTAACAATTCTAAACTTCCTTGGCAGTCCTCCCTCAATGGCATAACCCTGCTTATCTTCCAACCTTCTGGCTCATTCTGCACATGCAGAATAATGCAATTCAAACTGCTTTCAGTACTCTTTTGAAGCTGTGCGGAATGGCAAAATCTACTTGGTAAACAGTTGTGAACGATGGTTTGAAAAGCGCATTATTTTAGCGTGCAGCTTGAAGGGGCCTCCCGGATGAGATTGGAGTTGCTTGGTCTGTTAGGCTGCTGCTCTCTAACTTTTATTCTAGTGTTTAACATTCTGGTGTGTAACATGACCCCTGTAGTGTTGTTCAAAGCAACTTAACCCTTTTTTAAATCTGATAAGGGGAGGATACTGGAGCACAGTGCTAGTCAACTTGTCATCTGATACCAAACACTGATAGATTTCTTCAACAGTTAATAAAAACGGATTTAAAAGCATATACAATACAGGTCGAAGGGGAAATCTACTGGCGTTGAAGTAATTTTCCAGGAGAAAGTCTGCCACTATAATACGAAGAGAAGGATCAGGGAGTTGTCCAACAAGTAATGTAATCTACCACATCGGAGAGATGTGGGTAAATGTAAAGGAGTAAGATTCACATACTTTGGATCTGATTTCCTTGAATCTGAAACAGTGTAGTAATTGGTGGGCCAGATATTCAACTGAGCCATGTCGTTACATGGGCACAACAATCTTTTGCCTTTTTCTTGCTTATTAAATCTGCCATGTAACAAGGCAGAAGGCATAACATTAAACCTGGCGAAGCATTATGGCTCTCCTTTGAACAGGATTTATTAAGCAATACAGGTAGTGTACCAAGTGGCCCGTTCAAATGGAGAGAGAGAAAAATACAGGGGGGAGCGCGTGTACTTGGCGGCGGTGATTAGGGTAGAGAACTCTCTATCCAATAGTAGACCTTTTAATTCCCTATAAGCTTCTGAATAGGACAAAGGGCAGAAGTGAATCCACTGACAGTCCAATAGAGGCCATTTTTTCTTCAATTATGGAAAACCAGGGGTTGGAATAGGTGTCAGAGAGCAGACGGTGGACCAGGGAATTACAGTCTGAGCAAACACTGATAGAGAGGTGATCCTATCAGGGATCCAATTCCTAAACGAATGGTCAATCACACTTTCCAAACTGCAGTGATTCACGAGTGCTGCCCTGCATTGGAAGAAGGGATGAGAACATACTGAAAACATATTTTTTTATATGCAGTGCCTTATGCCTGAAAATAAAACATGTGAGCTACAGACACTTCAGCCTGATGACAACTTCTAGATATATAGAAACATTGGGCTTTTTCTGCACTATCCATTTAAAATGTTTTTGAGGCAAAGAAATGAAATGTTTCCTTCCATGGAGTCTGGCACTGTTTTCACTCTCAGAAACATTTTATTTCCAGCCTCAGAATGATTTAAGTGCAGAAATCCCCTTGTAAAATGACTTCGGTCTGGCTCAACCATTTCGAAAATGTCTTCAGTTGCCAATGCGATCAATTGACAATGTTTCCCCACTGCTTCCCAGAACTTCTTTCCTGGTGCCCATTTTTTTCTGAGCTCACTCAGGCCTTTTCTCCCATGGGTATAGCGGCGTTATCCTGGGGACGGCAAAATGCCGCCCCCAGGGAAGTCGACTTTGCACCAGGCGTGTGGTGCTGCCAAAACGCTGCAGGCGCCGCACCTGGCTCCCTTCCCCCTCCCAGAGGGCGACCTCAGGCCGCCCTCCAAAAACCTCTCCTCCTGGAGAGGAGGTTTTGGGGCACCTAGCGCATTCTCAGCGGCGCAGTCGCGAACGGCCACCGCCGAGGAATGCGCTGTTTTCCCTATCCCTCTCCCACTCACCTCGTTGCCATCATCACCCTGCTGGCCTCCAAAGGCCCTCCCTCGCTGTCCCTCCAACCCTGGAGGTGCGAAGGGCAAGCGTGGGGCCGAGGTTCACACCGAGAGCCAGCCAGAGGCGCGACGGGCGGTGATGAGGTGAGTGGGAGAGGGACCGGGGAAGAGGTGGAGTCGGCTGGGCGACATACACCGCACCGTCATCCCAGCCAGCTCTGGGACCGTCCATGCGGACAGTCCCGAAGCGCTCATCGAGTCGTTCGTGCTCATTAATGCCGTTACCAAGCCCTTCCACCTCCATGCGAGAAAGGGGCCTCAGTTTCCCCCTCACCTGTTTATTTGTGGCATTTAGCTGTTTGTCCTTTTTTTATTTGGCAGGGGAGGCGGGGAATCTTTGAAGCATCAAGTATACAAGAAGGCGATAGAATGCAGCATGAAGCTGTGTAGCACTGAAATGTCAGCGTTCAGCACAGAACTCAAAAGTGGGGGGAATTGCGCATAATGGCGACCAGGGAATCGTTTCAAGGGGTGACCACAAACAAAATGGGGAATGGAAAATGTTTTGCCATTTTTTTAGGAGGATTTGTGGGATTTTGTCATGTCACTGTAGTTTCAATGGATAGCCATGTTGGTCTGCAGAAGAACATCTAGATCGAGTGTTTCCCAACCTTTTTGAGGTCAGGGTACCCTTGACCTCACTTCTTCATATCTCCATCGCGTACCCCTGCCGCCAATCTCCCTCCACCTTCCTCTCCCATTGCCCCTGCTTGCCACATAATCTCCACCTTCAATCCTCCCAGGGTTGAAGGGAAGCACTGGGGTGGGGGTTGCCTGCTGACCTTGTGGCAGGCCCTGCCCCATGGAGCCAGCTCCATGTCCTTGCTGGCCGGTGGGAGACACCAATAAAAAAAAATGAGGGGGGGCGGTAGTGTTGCCCACGTTGCCCCTGGGACATGCTTCATGGCAATCCCCAGGGTACCAGGGAACCCTGGTTGAGAATGGCTGATCTAGATCCAAGTCAGTAGTGGGGATTCAGCAGGTTTGCACCACTTCATCAGAACTGGTTGTTAAAATGCTGTTTGTAAACAACCAGTTGTTCAATTATTTGAATCCTACCACCGGAACCGGTTGTTAAATTATTTGGAATCCTACCACTGATCCAAGTCCTGTATCACTCTTAAAGACCAGCCTTAAGATTTTTTTTGGTTGCTATCTGGCAAAGGGAGATTTGATGTTGAAAAGTTCATATCCCAAAAAAAATCTTATTGGTCTTTTAGGTGCTACTGAACATGAACATAGGTATCATGGCACAGTGACTGCAGAGGTGGGATCCAGCAGGTTCTCACAGGTTCTCGAGAGTAGGTTACTAATTATTTGTGTGTGCCGAGAGAGGGGTTACTAATTGGTGATTTTTGCCACGTGATTTTTGCCTTAGTTACGCCCCTCCTCTCAGCAGTAGCGCCAAGCAGAACTGGAAGCAGTCTAGCAGGAGGGTGCACTATGGCGTGCATGGCAGCCCGGCGCTCGCGTGCATTCGTTTCCACGCTCAAGGACCGGAGCAGTGGCTGTGTCCTTGCCACAGCCTCACCCAGGAATGCCCCGCCCTGGAATGCCCAGCCACACCCCCGTCAGTGCCTCCACCCAGCCCCCCATTGGCGCTACGCCACAGTTTGAATCCCACCACTATGGGAACCTGTTACTACATTTGTTTGGATCCCACCACTGAAAGTGACTGGATATAGGAACCAAGGTGTCCCACAAGTTGTTGCTGTTATAGAAACACTTCAGGGGAACAATTCCTAACCATGGGGAGAAGCCAAGTTCAGCAGCCATTTTACATTATCCTTGTAAGAACTGTAATGCTTGGTGCAGTGAACTCCTTTGTTCTTTGTGAGCATTAGACACAATACTGCAACAAGAAGACCTCAACATATCTGTTCTTCTCTTTGTTTCTTTATCTTACCTCTCAGGGGACAGCGGCAATCTTTGTTATTTTGAGCTGTTAAGTTTGACCAAGGTTAAATAGTACCGTGTTTCCCCGAATATAAAGACAGTGTCTTTATATTAATCTTTTTTGCTCTCAAAGATGTGCTATGTCTTTATTTTCAGGGGATGTCTTATTTTTCTGTGTTCTGTTCAAAGCCGGGCATGCTTCCAAACAAAAAACTTTGCTACGTCTTACTCTTCAGGGGATGCGCTTATATTTTGCACTCTCAGCAAAACCTCTACTTTCACGTCTTATTTTCAGGGGATGTCTTATTTTCGGGAAACAGGGTAGGACCGAAAACTTTTAATATAGTGACAGTGTTAGTATGTGGAGGAAAGAAATCAGAACATGTGGGAAGCTGTTTGGTCTTTGCCTGCCACAGAGGCCAGATTTTGAAGGCCATCGCTCCAAACTCCAGAATCGTTTGGAAAAAAGAAATTAAGATTACCTCAGGTATTTCAGCCAACTGGCTGTGTTATGCTGTTACCTCTACATTCAACAGTGACATTATGAGGTTAGCTTAACCTGGGTATAGCAGTACCATTTCCATTCTGAGTACTCAGTGGGACTGGATTAATCCACCTTAGCCTTTAAAAGCTTTAAAATACAGACCCAATACAATTACAATCGACATCCTTGGATCTGTTCCTGACAGGTATTCCTTTTTGTTTCACTTATCCAGATGGAGGTACTTTGGCTGAACTTCTTGCTGACCCTAGGGTAGGGATTTTTTTGAGAGAGAGAATGTTAGTGAGTAACGAACGCATCTTCTTTTTTGCCAGCAAAGTAGTGCAGATTTCCAAAAAATCTATCTCCCAAACCGACCTTATAAGGAGTATATATTCTTTCTGTTGGGATTCCCTGCAGTCATTAATCTATTACTCATTTCAACAATAGAAAGAAATATGGAATGAAGGTCACTGTGATGGAATCTTCTAGTGATGATTGTGGAACTACTCTGTTTTTTTTAATAAAAGATTTAAATTTGGCTTCAGTAATGTCAATTGTATCATCACCTTATGGGAGCATGGATATGCTTTATAGGCTTGAAGGGCCACACCAGAATTGAATACATACATGAACTTTGGAATCTAAGGCTTCTCCAAGCCAGCAGTCATAAGAACATAAGAACATAAGAACAAGCCAGCTGGATCAGACCAGAGTCCATCTAGCTCTAGCTCTCTGCTACTCGCTAGTGGCCCATCAAGGTGCCTTTGGGAGCTCACATGCAAGATGTGAAAGCAATGGCCTTCTGCGGCTGTTGCTCCCGAGCCCCTGTTCTGCTAAGGCATTTGCAATCTGGAGATCAAGGAGGATCAAGATTGGTAGCCATAGATCGACTTCTCCTCCATAAATCTGTCAAAGCCCCTTTTAAAGCTATCCAGGTTAGGTGGTCATCACCACCTCCCTGTGGCAGCATATTCCAAACACCAATCACACGTTAGCATTGAAGAAGTGTTTCCTTTTATTAGTCCTAATTCTCCACACCACCCCGCACTTTCAATGAATGCCCCCTGGTTCTAGTATTGTGAGAAAGAGAGAAAAATTTCTCTCTGTCAGCATTTTCTACCCATGCATAATTTTATAGACTTCAATCCATATAAATAGTCCATAGTCCTTTCCACAGAGGGTCACCTAAAATGTTTACAAAACGTGATATTGTCGAAGGCTTTCAATGGCCGGAATCAATTGGAGTGCTGTGTGGTTTCTGGGCTGCTCTATGGCCAGTGTTCTAGCAGCATTCTCTCCTGACGTTTAGCCTGCATCTGTGGCTGGCATCTTCAAGAGGATCTGATGTTGGGAAAGCAAGTTGGAAGTATATATATCTGTTGGAGTGTCCAGGGTTGGGTGAAGAAACATTGTCTGTGAGTAACAAAGAAGGCAACCTCGTGGTCAATAGTTGAGGGCATCTGGATAGAAGTATGAGTAACAATGAAGTCTATAGCATGGGGAGTAACAATGGAGATAGCAAGGTCACTGGTGCAGAGACATCTGAATAGAAAGTATCCTGGCCTTTGTTTCCCTTTGTCTATGGTCATCCTGTGTTTGTGTGGAGCTGGTTAGACACTGTCTTGACTCCTGGAATATATTTTTCAACACAGGTAGCCAAGTTCCCTGTTCATGGAAGAAACTATGAAAATGAACAGAACTTGGCTGCCAGTGTTGAAAAAATACCAGAGTCAAGACAGTGTCTAACCAGCTCCACACAGCACCCTAATGTTTACAAAAGCGTTTTTGAACTCCCACCCTTTACTATGATGTTTTTCCCCTCATTTGTAGGAACAATGCTTCCTAGAGTCTTAGCATCAGTGTGTGTGTAATACTAGTGGGTTTACTCATGAGTAAATTTACCCACCCACAAAAGAGAAACTGTAGGAGGAGAAAATAGTTGCTTTCATGTAATGTGGTGCAGGTTTATGGATAGAGTAAATCTACCTGCACATAAAAGAAAATGCAAAGGAGAAAAGAGAAAAAGAGCCAAACAATGGAAATAAAAAATAAAAAAGCAAGGGGAAAAAATCAGCTTGGGATGGCTGGCTGAGGGGAAAGTTGAGCTAGAGGTTGGGGAAAATGGCAGCAGAAAAGTTGCAACATTTTAAAATGATCACACAGCAAAGGAGAAACATTTCAAACAAAAAAGGATCATTATAAAAGGGGTTTCAGAAGAAGAAAAGAAATGTTTTCAGGCTGGAAATAAAAAGCTCATGCTGGAATTGGCCATGCTGGAAGGGGCTGGATAGGGAATTGTAGTGCATAACATCTGGAGTGCCAAAGGTTACGCCACCACGGTCCTATGGCATTTGTAAAATGCTTGTAAAACATTGGTCTGCACTCACACACAGGAATGGTTTTGTGTGGCTGCCATTAAGTGGTTTCTCCTACCTTTTTTGAGTTGGTCAATGAATTGATGCTTCGTTGCTTCGAGCCTGGTGCTGTGATTCTCTGAGCGCACGTGTAGCCTCAATGCATTGAAGATTACCCCAGAATAAAACAATATAAGATGCACCTGAATAACCAGGGGCAGCCATTACGCCTGCTGGTGAGCAACGCAGCAAAATAAAGCTTGCATGGCCTGGAGCGGCATGCTGCAAAACCGGCGTGCAATGATTGGCTCCCCAGCCGTAAAGGCGTTGGAGGAGCCAGGGGTTATATTAAGACAGCCTCTCCCAGTCCAGCCCTTCCCGGCGGCGAGACCCAGCAAGAGCGTGGTGGTGTTGTGGTGTTCTCGGCGTAAGGCGTCCGGAAGGAGACCGGCCTTCTAGCTTCGCCTTTTCCTTCCTTCTAGTCTTTACTCACCTTTTGAGTCTCCTCTTTTCTACTTTCTCTGTTTTCCTCTTCTGGATTTGTGGTCGGTCTCACGACTTGCTATGGGGCCGGCGGGCCATGAGCAAGGAGCCATCCGCTGGGGGGTCGCTGCCTTCCGGGCAGTAGCTTCGAGCCCCTCCTCAACGAGGGTGGTCTGGGCTCAGACCGGCCCAGGGATCTCGGTGAAGGCCGGGTGGTCGGGCGGATTGGAGCAGCTGCGCAGGCAGTGCTGCGGCCTTGAGCTTGCCCCTCATTGGCAGGGAGCAGGCCGGCAGGTTCACCGGAGCAGTCCCTCCCCGGCCGACGAAGCACGCCGGGCTATAGCCCACTGGAGCGAGGCCATTACGCAAGAATGCACCTCCCCACAAGAGCCGTTTCCGCAGGGATCTATTTCACGACCAGACATGGATGGTCATGGTTCAGCCTGCCATGAAAGGGGCCGCGGAGCCATCTGTCCCAGATAATCCCAGCAGAGCTTACCCGGGGCGGGCGGGGGCAAAAGGGCTTTGTTGGGAATTCAACAGAGGTGCTTGCCAGCGGCCCAAGTGCAAATGGGTGAGCACATCTGCTCCAACTGCTTCTTGGCAGCCACAGCCCGGATGGGCTGCCCCTAAGTCGGCTGGACGGTCTCCCTTTTGAAAGGCCCGGTCCCCTGGCGCCGGGCTCCTCCCAAAAGAAGTCGGTGGCCAGGGCAGCACTCCACGCCCCCCACAAAACACTTAACTTCACACGCCCAGCTGCAGTCGCTTGGCTCCTACACCGTCCAGTTGAAGGTGCTGCTGGAGTGGCCTACAGCAGCTTTATCCTGACAGAAGCGTGCCACAGCGCTATCGAGGTCTGCTTCGGGTCCGGGTATGCCACCCCTGGATGAGGCCATCATTTCCATCAGGCAGGCAGACCCAGGTGCTTACCTGGCAAAATGTGACATCCAGTCAGCCTTCCGGCTTCTGCCCATTTCCCCTTTCGATTTCGAGCTGCTGGGCATCCATTTTCAAGGCAACTGGTATGTGGACAAGGCCATGCCCATGGGCTGTTCCTTTGCCTGTGCTGCTTTCGAGACCCTCAGCACTTTCCTCGAATGGGCTTTCGGAGGCAGAGGGTGCCCTCTGGAGCTGGTGACCCATTATTTAGACGATTTCCCTGTTCATTGGCAGGCAGGGCAACCAGGGGGAGTGCGGAATTCGCCTTGCAGGCTTTCCAGGCCCTGGCAGCTGAGCTGGGGGTCCCCTTGGCTCCCGGCAAGACAGAGGGCCTCTCCACGGCCCTCAAGTTATCTGGAGGCATCCACACTTGGACACGGGTCCTGGAGCAACGTCATCCCCTTCCTGCAGACAAGATCTTGGCCCCTTACCACCCTGCTCCAGTCCGTGCGTCCTCCCACGGAAATGCAGTGTCACGCCAGGTGCAGTCCTTACCGGGGCACCTCAATTTGCGCCTCGCAGGGTGGTGGCCCCAGGCAGGGCCTTCTGCTCTCGGCTGGCGCAGGTCCTTGTCTGGTTGCAAGTCTCCTGATCACCACACATCAGGGTCTCTCGGGGCCTGAAAGAAGACCCTGCAGGTCTGGCTGTCCTTCATCCGAGGCTTCAACGGCATTTCCCTGTGGCAGTCACCTCTGGAACCCGGCCTGGAGCTGCAGTGGTGCACTCCTGACGCCTCCGGGGCTTTTGCCCAACCGGTGTGTACTACCACCCGGGGTCAGTGGGCACTGGGTCTCTGGCATCACGGCCTGGCACTCAACTGAGGGCATCACCAGGGATCTCTCACCTTTCTGGAGCTGTTTCCCCATTTTGGTGGCGGTACACATACTGGCCCGACCTCTGGCAAAAAATAGAAGGGTACCTTTTCTGGATGCGACAGCCAGGCTGTGGTGCGAATCGTGGTGAACAGGTGGCAGTCGAGTTAAAGTCGGCACGGGTTAAGCGTTGTGGTTCGCAACTTGGTTCTCACATGCCTCACCTCTATCACATTTCTTTCCAAAGCTGCTTTTGTTCCAGGTTTGCAAAATGAGATTGCTGATGCTGACGTCTCCAGCCAGCAGGTGGATCGATTTTCGACGCCTGGCCCCCGGGGCGGGAGCTGTTCCCGGCGACAGTGCCGGCGTCGGCTCTGGAACCCGCAGCTTGAGACCGATCATCACAGGTGTTTTGAACCGTTGGCACCGGCCACGCTGCCAGGCAGTTACAATAGCCGAGGCGTCAAGGCCGACTTCGGGAGCCTCACCGCGAGCGTCCAAGGGAAAAGCGCCCTGTCTGTGGCGGGGTGGACACAGGCCTCCTGCTTGAGTATCTGAGTACAACTCCATGGGCGGGGGATGCACCCACGCTCCATGGGGAGTGCAACAATGAGCATCGCCTTCTATTGCAGGATCTCGGGCTTCCCCGACGTCACCAAGTCGTTCGTGGTTAAGCCACGGCTGGTGGCGGGATGGCGGCGTGAGTGGGCCCCCAGACAGAGGGACCTTAGACTTCCAGTCACCAGGGAGGTGTTAAGGGCAGTCACCGGGAAAGCTGTCGCAGGTGTTGCTTTCGTCTCGATTATGAGCACTTGCTTTTCTCAGCCGCTTTCCACCTGGCCCACCACGGGGCCTTCAGGCCTGGGGAGCTGAAGTTGCCCCCCCGACCAGGGACCCACCATTCAGCGTCGTGCTCCAGAGGGAGCACCTGCGTCTATATCCGGCCCGGGACATGGTATACAGCGTGGCTGGCCCATTCTAAGACTGACCAGGGAAGGCCCACGGGCGCCTGGGTCACCATGAGCCAGTCTTGCCGGGCGATGCCACCTGCCCCTACGCATCCCTCATCGCGCTGGCTCCGGCATAGGCCGCGGGTGGGCGACGCATGCTCCTGGTGCATGACTCCACGGTTCCCCTCTCACCAGGTTCCAGATGCTGAGTGAGATTGTTCGAAGCGTGCACCTGGCCCAGGCTGGGCTGCCAGCTGCAGAGTCTTCGGCCTGCATTCCTTCAGAATAGGGGCCGCCACGTCCGCGGCTCAGGAGGGCAGGGCCCAGGGAGGACATCCGGCTCCCTGGGCAGGTGGAGGTCGGAGGCTTTTGGCGTACATTCGCCCATCATTCTGACTTGTTGATTCCCCTTCACGAAGTGCCTCCAGGGACGCCGCAGACCGTCTATCGACAGGTGTGGGTCATGGGGCATGGCCTGCGTCAACAGAGCCGGGGACCACTGCATTTCGAACTTCTGGACTGGGGCTGGCATCTTGGACTCGGGAGGCATGCGTGGGAATTTCCTGGATGGGGGGTAGGGGCACATGCTTTGGCAGGAGCTGGAGCCCAAGCTCATCGAGTACATTTTTCGGCCCCTGGCCACACCGGACCTACTGGTTATCCACCTCGAGGGAGGAGGATCTCCTGCCAGGTCGAGGGCTCTTTGATTTACATTGTCGCGGTGGCCACCACGCTCAGGAGTCTTGCCAGGCATCTGTCTGGCATGACCTTGGTCTGGTCCAAGATGCTGCAGCGGGTCCACTGGACCCCACGGCCGTGGACAGGGCCTGCAGAAAAGTCAACAAGGTGAATATCCGCCAAGGTGGTGCTCTCCCCTCGGGGGGGGGCGGTGGCAGGCCACTCTGAGATCACCCGGGACGCAGAAGACCTTTTCCAGCCGGATGGCGTCCGCTACTGTCCCAGTGGGGCATGGACTTATGGCTCCTCGGTCGGTTCGACGCACTATCCTCCACTTGGTTACGAGTAGAGACAGGCTCAGGCTTGGAGGAGCTTGGGCGGTGAGCTGCAAGGGAGTGGCAGCTTCGTGGGCGGGTTTGCAACGATTGGTCGCACATCTGGGGAGAGAACGAGCCTTCCAGCTGGGGCTCCCAGGCTTGTGCCCTGTTAAGGGCCAGGGGTGGGAGTGGAGCAGGCTGGCAGGCCGGCCAGGTCGGGCCGCTGCCCGACACCCTGAGGGAGTAGTTGGAGTCGGGCCCATAGAGGCCGTTGGCTCAGCCGGTGCCCGACACCTTTCCCCCAGCAAGCACTGGAGTGAGGACGGGCTGTGGGGCCGTATGCCTTGGGGGCTTAGCCCGGTGCCGATCTTCCCTCAGCATGAAGGCGTGGAAGGGGTGGAAGCAAGCAGGAGTGTTATCTCTGGGGCTTCCCTTCCCGCCAGCGTCCCATGTTATTAGAGGGATGTGATGTGCGACCCGTTTGCCGCCCAGCTCTCATGGCCAATATAAGTTATGCTGTTATGTTTTTGAATGTTTAATAAACGAGGGCTGCGGCCCATTCCTTTCCAGCCTCGTATGGTTGTGGTGTGAATTATTGAGCAAAGTAAGTCTCTCAACCATCTGCAGCAATAAGCAAAGTACCAATAAACAGGTGAGGGAGAACAGAGAGTCAGCTCACAGAAAATGGCACCAAAGGGAGGAAGTGTGGGGATGGCCGAAAGGCTGGTAAAACATTTTAAAGAGATACCGTACCCCAAGTAAAACATTTCAAAAACATTTAGGCCTCAAGAATCATTTTCAAAAAGGGATTTATTGGAAACTTTTTTGGGGATAAAAAACAATGCCAAGCTCCATGGGGGAACTATATTTATTTCCTGCCCTCAAAGCGTTTCTCAAAGGAATTGCTAGAAAAGTTTCCTCAGATACTTTGTCTTTGTCTGATTGTGGACTTCCATCCAGTTTCTAATTCCTCTTGCATCATGGGCAGATTTGCAGCTCAGGATCCCACACAGTAAGTATGTGGCAGACTCCAGCTATCATATATATGAGTTGGTACCAAATGTTTTAACGCTAATGCGAATCCAATTACATATCTGCACCAAAGCTGTCAGCACTGCAACAGCCCTTCACATTCGCTCATCTTCCCTACGGTTAATGGACACAGAGGGTTATACCATCTGGACCTTTCTCGCTTTGACCTTCAGTGTGTCAGATAGGACATAAATAAAAAGAAAGAGCCCTGCTAGATCAGACCATCTAGTTGTCCTCCTTGTTCAGCATCCTGTTTTCATACAGTGGCCAACCAGCTGCCCTGAAAGGTCAAGCCAAAGGCATAGACTTCCCCAGATATTGCCTCCCTAGCAGTGGTGGGATCCAAAAATTCTTAAAGTAACAGATTCCCCATGGTGGTGGGATTCAAACTGTGGCTTGGCACCAATAGGGGATAGGCGGCGGGGCATTCCTGGGTGGGGCTGGGGCAAGGACAGCAGTCGCTGCACCGTGGGGTCCTTGGGCGGGGAAGCTTGAATGCACGCTTGAGGGCGCAGGCTGCCACGCACGCCAGTGCACCTCCTGCTAGACTGCTTCAAGTTCTGGCGTGCTACTGCTGAGAGGAGGCGCGTAACTAAGGCAAAAAATCCTCGTGGCAAAAATCACCAATTAGGTAACCCCCTCTCGGCTTTTACACAAGTAATGAGTAACCTACTCTCGGGAACCTGTGAGAACCTGCTGGATCCCACCTCTGCCTCCTAGCAATGGGGACCTGACTAACTCCCTTTAGTTATTATGGCAATCAGCCATTGATTGATTTCTCCTCTATGAATCTGTCTATCATTTCATCCAACAGCAGCCCATTCCAGTTTAATTACTTGTCGAGTGAAGAAGTAAGCTTTTTTCCCTCCTACATGTCTGTCCTATACCTGGTGCCCGTCAACATCATTGGGTGTTCCAGAGCTGTAACTTTACGGGAAAGGGAGAAGGAGCGCCCTTCATGTGCCTTCTCCGTCCCAGGAATCCTGGATACCTATCCCAGGAAATTCAATCAATCAATCAACCTTTATTGGCATAAGATATCTAAAGAATAATTTATCGGACAGGATACATTGCTATCACTATTAACTGGAGTTGGCTATTGCAGTCTTGTGCTTAGCTTCACAAATCCTTGTAACAATTAAGAACATAAGAACATAAGAACTAGCCTGCTGGATCAGACCAGAGTCCAGTGGGGGGGAAATGCTTAAACCTTCTTTTCAAACTTCAAGAGCGGAAAAGTCATTTCTTCACAACAACTTTAACATTCATTAAGCTTGATTTATAGCATAGACAGTCCTACAGCATATTTCAAGTGCTGCTACACGAAACCTGGCAACACTGTGTGTTATATCAGGACTGGTATCTTTAAACAGCAAGGAAGGATAAAATTGTCCTATTGGACCTGGAAATCTGTGCAGGAGTGGGGTAACAAAAAAAAAACACCACTGACATTGTAGAAACACATTCTATTGTTTCTATGGCCCCTTCCACACACGCAAAATAATGCATTTTAAAACTACTTTCACAACTGTTTGCAAGTGGATTTTGCCATTCCGCACAGCTTCAAAGAGCACTGAAAGTAGTTTGAAAGTGCATTATTCTGCATGTGCGGAATGAGCCTATGTGTCCAAATTCCTTGGGATAGTGTCTCTCCAGAACTAAAATAAGTCAATTGTCTGCGTATTTGTAGACAATGCTCTTTGATTTGAGGGGAGTTTATACCCCCAATGTCTTTTAAAAAAACTTTTCAGAACTTTCTGCAAATCTGGGAGGGTGGGGGGGGGGGTCTCCCAGCTTTGCAGAGTGTCAGATTCCCTGTTCAGACAGTAATCCACTTGATTGGTTCAAGGCTTTTATTGAAGAAATGTCAGGAACATAGAAAGAGTGGTCTGGTGGAAAGCACGCCAAACTGTTGATAATATGAGTGCAAGGACCCCACACCCACATGAGATGCAGACAGTTCACAGAGTCCAGCCTGGAGTCTCTTCCCAGCCGCAGAACTCCAAGGTCACAGCTATAAGTGATAATACTGCACCTGAAAAAGCAAAAGCAAAATTGTCCTCCCCACTCCCACCCCCAACAGCAGCATCATGACACAGAACTATTTGTTTATAGACATCGTGGCCACAGTTCATGGGATTTAAATACCTGCAGATTGGACCACACTGGGCTATCAGAATGTGCTCAGATGGTTTTTAGCTGTAGAGGCTTGTATTTATTCTTTCAGTTCTCAGTTCTCCACTCTCTCATAGCCTTTCTTCTCCAGCAACCTCTGCTGTCTCAAAGTCATTCCTGGGAATTTATATGCAGGGCTGCAAAGAATTAACGTGGAATCTCCCTTACGTACTCTCCCAAATGCTGTTATAGGTGATATAATGTATTTCAGTACATGGAATATTGACATCACAAGTGTAGTTTAGAATTTAATGATAATAAATCCATACACAGCTATGAATATTAATTTTCTGGGATACACTTGATCTTAGCCAAGAGTCTCAATAGGCATTTTTTTGGATTCCCTTTTGACTTCTGATGAATCTTAAGCCTTAAGTATTCATTGACTCACCGGATTTGCTCTCCCTTGGAATTTGGCCTAACTCCTGGGTACAAAGTTCTACCTGTCTATTTTCCCCATCTTAGGTCTCCACAGTTACGACGGTTTCTTACATTGGCATGGTTAAACATCCTTCCAACAGCAACCCTCTGGGGCAGATACATTAACTTTCCCTGTAGCGAAAGATAGTTGTCTGCTCTCAGAGACAATCCAAAACAGCAGCACATGTACTGCTGCATTGTGATCATTATACCCCCTGCAGAAAAAATTTTATTGAACCGTTGTTCATGAACAGGCAAACTATTCCTGACAAGGAATTAGTATCATATCTCTTAGCCAACCAGCATCCTCCAACAATGGTGTCGGTAGCCAGGTTTCTCTTAATTGGCTACCAATCTTGATCCTCCTTGATCTGAGATTGCAAATGCCTTAGCAGACCAGGTGCTCAGCAGCAGCAGCAGCAGAAGGCCATTGCTTTCACCTCCTGCACGTGAGCTCCCAAAGGCACCTGGTGGGCCACTGCGAGTAGCAGAGTGCCTTGCCCTGCCACCAGTGGCATAGCGTCAATGGGGCATGGGGGGATGATACACTGGGTTTGTGCCAGGGCGGGGGCATGACCAGGGCATGGAGGGGGTGTCCCAGAGCATGGTGGGGGTGGGCAGGGGCGTGGCAGGGGTGCAGGGCACACCCATGTCCCAGGTGAAGTTCCCCCTCGCTCCAGCCCCGTCAGCCACCTTTTTAGAAATTCAAAAGAGATAATGAGAGACAATGGGATGAATCAACCCCCCCCCTTCTCCAAACAGGTATCACAGATTTGGAGGTCTGAAAAGGATAGAAGGGCATCAGGAAGAGGATCCCTGGAGCTGGCTTTCTTAATCTTTCTTAATCTTCTGGCTGGAACTATCAAAGGACAGAGCTGTTGCCTGTAGAAGTAGCAGCCATTTTGGCCATGTGCTCTTCTAAAGAGCTGAAGGACATCTTCCAGGTAACGAAGAATCTGTAGACCACTGTAACATCCTAAGCTTAAGAGTCTACTGCATGATGCCATCTGATAGGGTCTGTATGTAGGGAAGGACAGAGGAATTGCATTTACCTCTCCTTTCTTTTGAATACCTTGCTCAATCTGGTGCTGTGCTAAACGTGTGCTTGTAAGATTTTCTTTTTAATAAATACTTTTCAACATTGGACATTGGTAGCAGTTCTCTGTATCATGCAGACCTTCACCATCTTGGACACACTATTTTCCAAAAGGGGCACCTAAGGGAGGGAAAGGCTGGCATTCCTCCAAGGGCACTCGAGGCAGTAAAGCAAAGGGCACTCGAGGCAGTAAAAGCAAAAGAGCACTTGAGGCAGTAAATCATCCCCACCATGCCCAGGAGTGCCGGAAGCAGGAGACATAGAGGCAGGGGCCTCAGAGTTGGACAGGAAGTTGGGGCACCTTGGCCCTCCCAGTTGGGAAATTTCTATGAAAGGTCAGATGGTGGCAGAAGAAAGAGAGACAAGCCCCTCCAGTAGGAGTTGGAAACCCCTGAGAGAGGGAAGAGTGGAATAGGGTCAGTGGATCAAAGCTGGCCCGTTCTTACTAGAATGCACTGTGATTTGATAGTTATGTTCTTCTCTCTGCCCATTTGTGTTCCCTTATCCCATTCCCTTTATGTTCCTATACCTTTCCCGTGTTCCTTCTTTATCCAGCAGATTTATTTTGGATGTATTTTTTTGCTTTAATATGTCTTTTAGTTGGCTGTATTTTATCTACCTTCTATAGGTCTATACTTGATGATAAAGATTGATTAAGGTGACCAGATGGTCACAACTTTGTAAACGGAGACGAGGGTAGGCTGACCCTGCACGCAACACTTGGGAGGACACTGCCTGTCTGTCACAGGCCGAGGAAAGCGGCAAGCCCCAGAAGAGCCGTGCTCCCTGCAGCCCAGCCTTGGCGAGGAGGCCGCACTGCCTTAAGCCCCAGAAGGCAGTCGCGGCAGCCTCTAAAATCAGGACACAATTCAGCCCGCGGGATCTTGGGACAGTGTTTGAAGAGGCGGGGACTGTCCTTCCAAAAGGGAGACATCTGGTCAGCCTGAGATTGACTGACTGACTGACTGACTGACTGACTGACTGACTGACTGACTGA
>NC_059425.1:187919934-188042434 GCF_021028975.2 Sphaerodactylus townsendi
CAAAGGGCACTGAAAGCAGTTTGAAAGTGCATTATTCTGCATGTGCGGAATGAGCCCAAGTCAGAGTTTCTGGTACATTTGATCCGTTCAGCTTCATTTATTCTTGTTTCATGTTTACAGTGAATTCTCACGAGGATGTTATTGGTACTTTCGGAAAGCACGAGACCTTCCTTCAAGTCAGCAAAACAAAAATGGCAATGGATCAGAACTTTTCTAGAGATTCCGGTTGGCTTTAATTGGAAGCCGTCACACTGCAAATTATAGTCAGATGCTCAGCGTGTGAACTCCTAGGAGAAGCAGCGTTCCATATGGCAGGCCGGAGGTGCACCCAAAAACCCCTTCCGATATAGAACGGCGGCACATCTTGAGAATAGATGATTAAGACTGTGTGAATCATCATCGTCCTAATGGTTATAGATTCAGTGAACATGCTAATGGCTCTCCACAACAGCTCCCTTCTGAAATATCTCACAGCATGAATAAATCTCTTTTTTTTAACAAAAAAAATGTTTAATTTGTTAATGTCATCAGGAAGACATTCTTGGGGATCAGATTTTTAAGGGCAGAGATTGGGAAATAATTGCTGTCGGAGGGGACTGGAAAACACCCCTTCCCCCGTTCAGTGACCAAACAGCAAATAATTACCTTGAGCTGAGGAACCGCACCAGAAATCCATTCAGCAGATGTTGGGATTCGTACTCCTGAGCCAGCTTGGCTGCAGGTGAATATCCAAAGGCAGTTGTTTGTGTCTTTTCCTATTAGCCTTTTCCAGATGAACGGGCAGGAAGAATGAAAACATACACAGAAATTCCACAGACGGCCGAGCCCAACAGGGCTTTTTTCGCCCTGAATGTTCCTCCAGCATGTGCGTGTGTGTGTGTATATATAGGCATCCAGGTAATAGAGTTGAGTATGATAGATGAAAGAAAAACAGCTTTTTTATCTCCGGAAACATTATCGTTTGCATTTTTAAAAAACTTTCTACCCCAAATGGAAACTATTTAAGTTAACAGTCTTGACAAGAAGCTACACCAAATTATATTCATTCACCACCACCACCACCCCCCGCATCACACAACCTGAACAGAGTTTGTTTATTTATTTATTATTATATTTATATACCGCCCCATCCAAGTACACAAAATGGCTGCCACAGCTTATCTTCAATTATACAAGGAGGATGACAGGAGCTCCTGCCAAAGCAATGTTTTCAAAAACCTGCATAGTAAGTCAGATCTCCACTGGCAAAAAAAAAAATCCTTGCTGGTCAATAGCCCCACCTGGTCCCACCCCCTTTCAAAAAATCACTTGTGAGGCATCGGGATTCAGTGGGGGCCACGGTGCTCACAGACACCATGTTGGGGGCCCCTGCTCCAGCATCAAGCATCCTGGACTTAATAGTTATCGTGATGAGCAAAGATCAATTCAAAAAGATGTCTGCATCTCTAAGGAGCAGCAGTGGCATAGTGACTAAGAGCAGTGGCTAAGAGCAGGTGCACAATCTGGAGGAACCGGGTTTGATTCCCAGCTCTGCCGCTTGAGTTGTGGAGGCTTATCTGAGGAATTCAGATTAGCCTGTACACTCCCACACATGCCAGCTGGGTGACCTTGGGCTAGTCACAGCTTTTCAGACCTCTCTCAGCCACACCTACCTCACAGGGTGTTTGTTGTGAGGGGGGAAGGGCAAGGAGATTATCAGCCCCTTTGAGTCTCCTACAGGAGAGAAAGGGGGGATATAAATCCAAACTCCTCCTCCTCCTCCTCTTCCTCTTCTTCTTTTTCTTCTTCTTCTTCTTCTTCTAATAGGTAGCCTGAAAGTGAACAGAAGAATCTATGCTGAGAAGGCTGGAACTGAGAAGGCTGAAAAGATCTCACCCTAGATTAATATCTGATTTTCTATCAAAGAGAATACAGGACATGTTCTGTTAAGTTTCTAATTGTCTCCATCATAAACCTCCCCGTTGCTGAAATATGAGCTCTCATAATTTTCTAGCTCGAACTTCCTCCCGATAATCCGTGTGCCTACACAGGCTTCACCCAGAGTGGTTAAAGCAATTTGTTTCGCTTTCGTCGACGAATAAATCAATGCTTAATTATCTTCGGTTTATTATTAACAGCCTTGGTGAGCTGACCATATGCCATGACTTCATCTTTTTTGCAAAGAAAAATGAGAATATACTGGTTGTTTTTATTAGGCAGTGCAACTCTCTGAAAGGTTTTCGGAGAAAGAACGGGGGATTTTTCGCTATGCTGTGCAGCGATAATGAATAAAACTTCATCATCATTCCACGGCCTTTGCTTTAAATATTCAGCTTGGCATGTTGTTCTAAAGGGCATTGATTTGCAATTTTTACAGGTGTAATTGCACATGAAGTCATTTCCAGGATACACATAGTATGTTTCATACAAATAATCGGGGTCTCAAACATGGTGGCATATTCCGCGATATATGAGACAGGACTGAAATTTAATGTCTGGAGTAAGAAGATGGAGCTCCTTACAGGGTTTGGAAACGTAATTGAGTCCATGCTACAAATTCTGATGAAGTCACAGTGCTCCGCACGAAAGATCCAGTTTTGATCTTCAGCCAACGCAGGCCCAACTTTTCTTAGTAGACGCTGAGGCAAAATAAAACTTTCTTGAAAGCGTCAAGGGTTGACGAACTGCTTTGGCACACATCCAACAGTTCCAAAGAAACCCCCCTCAAATCAACCACAATTTTTAGAGACACTCATACATTTCTCTGTGGGTTTCACCTACTGATGTCTCTTCCATTTAGCTAGCAACAGGTGGCATTTCCTACGAATGCAAGAGGAAGTATTAGATACAGTTTGTAAAATATTTTTGTGTGTCGAAGCAACTTGGACAGTATTTCAAATGCAGAGACAGCTTGGACGGAGGAAGAAAATGGGGCGATTCGTTTAAAATATATATTCATGACCAAGTAATGATGTCACCAGGTTTGGATATTTTAAGTTTTATGCGTATATATTTAGTATCTCTCGTGGAGATTTTCCTTCAAGATGGCTGATTCATGGCAAGTCCTCTGTTCTGTGATGCCATTTCTGTTAAATTTATGCAAAATCAACTGGCAGCTATTTTTTCCCCAAAGGTGATCGTGGTTAGCTAACAGAATTCCCAGTTTGTGCATTCATTAATACTCGGATTTAATTCAAAGTTTCAAAAACTGGTAGGCTTCGTGAAAAGGTTCCTGAATGTTGAAAACAGTCTCCCAGCATTATATCATCAAGCTGTGCAAAGTCAGGGGTTTAAACAGACAAGATTAAGATCAGACGTCTCATTCCTTGTCAAAACATAAGTTTCCATCTTGCACTGCCTCGTTTTGTGTTGGAGCCATGCAGGGAAGAGAGGGAGAGAGAATTTAGCCATTCAATCACCACTTGTTTTCACCAGTGGTGTATCTGAAATGGGGACAGGGGGGAGTCAAATGTCCCCAGGCACAACGGCAGGGGGCGCAAAATTGCCCCCACCCTCCTTCTCCTCCATGACGCCCGTCAGAGCCACCCCTTGGGTCCAAGAGTATGGGGAGGGCAGGAGGCAGCCTGCAGGGAGGCCGGGGGTTGCTCTGATGGGAACTGCTGCAGTGCCCGTATGAGCTGCCCCCACCCCTTGCCCCTGAGCACGGGGGGCAGGGGGCACTCGGGGCAGGTGTTGTCCTCAGGTGCCATTTCCCCCCTGATATGACTCTGGGTTTCACCATAGATTCCTCAGTCCTCCACTAACACTTAAAGGGCTTTAAACCATTTTGAAGCGTTTAAAAAAACACAAATTTGCTTCTGTAAAATCATAACAAAGCTGGAATAGCGAACCAAGGAGAGAAGTGAATCTATTCCCCAGACACCCTTAAGGCAAACGGGAGATGTTCAAGCCTGGAATTTACATTTCATGGATGGAACCAGATGCATAATCTTCATCTCCTCTGTCTGCTTCTGCCCAGAAGTAACTGAATCTGGTGACAGCTATAAGGATCTCAGGAAGGCTGTCCAGAGAATATGTGTGTGGTAGGATTGCCAAACCTGAGTTGGAACATTCTAGGAGATTTGGGCCCTTTTTTTTGCACACGGTTTGCACTCATCAGCACGTTTTTGCGGGAGAACAAAAAAAGATCCTGCCCCAACACAGCACGACAGCCAATCAGGAGAGACCCGCCAGGCCGATTGCATGGTAGTGGGGATGGTTACATTTCTTGAATCCGAGATAGACCTAGATGTCTTCACTGGAAACATGCTGCGGTGGGGAGGTTGAAACGTCGATGAAAAGGTGCAGTTTATTTTTTAAAACTTGGTTTAATCTAGATTGAATTTCCCAGTGGGGATTTGACCCAGGGAAGTCCACTGTTTTATTGTGTGGGTTTTTTTAAAAAAAAAAATCATTTTGCTGATATTGTAAGCTCATTTATTTATTTATTTATTAAACTTTTATACCGCCCCATCCTCCAGGGGCTCTGGGCGGTGAGTTCCACAAGGAAGAAAGGCAACTAATAAATTTGTTAAATTGAATGAATGAATGAATGAATGAATGAAGGGAGGGAGGGAGGGAGGGAGGGAGGGAGGGATGGAGGGATGGAGGGATGAATACAACTTGTGGCTTTGAGTATGTGCCAACACGACGAATGCCTATGGAACCACAGAAGTAGAGCATACACTCAAATGCAGCTGACGTTAGAGGCAGGAGTTTTTCCCCAGGATGGTCTTGGGGCACAGGAGATCCAAGCAATCTATTCATTAGCCTGAATCTATTTATTTATTTACATCTTTTACAGTCCAGCTTTCTCATCGGTACCCAAGGCAGATTAAACCAAGTCAATAACTTCAACAGGACAGGGCATCCAATAATACATCAATGTGCTGAACACCACCGGATTAACATATAGAAAACCACTCCAAACACAACTTGTTTTCCAGCATGGTATAGTGGTTAAGAGGAGGCGGATTCTAATCAGGAGACCTGGGTTTGATTCCCCACTCCTCCACATGAGTAGCGGATCCTCATCTGGTAAACTGGGTTTGTTTCCCTGCTCCTCCACATGCAGCCTGCTGGGTGACCTTGGGCTATACCAGGGGTCTGCAACCTGTGGCTCTCCACATGTTCATGGACTACAATTCCCACCAACCCCTGCCAGCATAGCCAATTTGTGTAACTTATATTTAGGATTGTTGCCAATTGGCCATGCTGGCAGGGGCTGATGGGAATTGTAGTCCATGAACAACTGGAGAGCCACAGGTTGCAGACCCCTGGGCTATACACAGTTCTCTCATAACTCACTCAGCTCCTCTACCCCTCAGGGTGTCTGTTGTGGGGAGAGGAAGGGAAGGAGTTTGTTAGCCGCTTTGAGACTTCTTATGATTGAGAAAAGTGAGGTATAAATCCAAACAGGAAACAAAGGAACAGTGAAACAATATGGGGTGATCAACTGGAAAGAAAACAGGCAACACAAATACAGCAACTTTGATTTCTGGGTTTCTGTCTAAATGGAGGCGTTGCTACTAAGGAATCTAATTTGTAACTTGACCTTGCCGGGTTTTCCTTTCCCATCTCTTGAGTTTTGTTTCTAATTAGATCTACTCATGTTGATTGATGATCCAGGAACTGCAGTGGCAACAGAGGAAAGACATGATTATCGTTCCTGATTTAGTGTAAAGGAAGAAAACAGGGCGAGTCATGCAAGGAAGAGAACACCCAGCAGAACTGAAAAAGAAACCTAGACCTGGTCCAAGACCATTCAAATCAAATAGCCTTTTATTTTGAATAAGAAAGTTTCAGGTACAATCCCTGTTACCCCTGGGGTTCCCCGGGCCCTCTTAAGAGACAGAGGGACCTTACCAGGTAGTCAGGGACCCCTCACCAATAACACACTGATGCATCCAGAAGTAAAGTCAGCACACCACCAACAATGTTGGGGACAATCCTGCTATTTGAGCAAAACCCTTCCCCCTCCCTTGCATGCCACCCCTCCCTCTCTCCCCTCCCTCACTCCCCTCCCCTGGCCACCCCTCCCTCCGCTAGGAAGGGTGGGCCATGTCCAGATGCCGGGGCCCCTCCCCCTCCCTTGCATGCCACCCCTCCCTCTCTCCCCTTCCCTGGCCACCCCTCCCTCCGCTAGGAAGGGTGGGCCATGTCCAGATGCCGGGGCCCCTCCCCCCCCCTTGCATGCCACCCCTCCCCCTCTCCCTCACTCTCCTCCTGGCCACCCTCCTCCACTTTAGGGAAGGGTGGGCCATGTACAGATGCCGGGCCTCCCCCCCCCTCCCTTGCATGCCACCCTCCCTCTCTCCCCCCCCCCCCCCCCCCCCTGGCCACCCCTCCCTCCCCTAGGAAGGGTGGGCCATGTGCCATGATGCCGGGCCCCTCCCTCCCCCCTTGCATGCCACCCTCCCTCTCTCCCCTCCCTCACTCCCCTCCCCTGGCCACCCCTCCCTCCGCTAGGAAGGGTGGGCCATGTCCAGATGCCGGGGCCCCTCCCCCTCCCTTGCATGCCACCCCTCCCTCTCTCCCCTCCCTCACTCCCCTCCCCTGGCCACCCCTCCCTCCGCTAGGAAGGGTGGGCCATGTACAGATGCCGGGGCCCCTCCCCCTCCCTTGCATGCCACCCCTCCCTCTCTCCACTCCCTCACTCCCCTCCCCTGGCCACCCCTCCCTCCGCTAGGAAGGGTGGGCCATGTATGATGCTTCGGGGCCCCTCCTCTCCTCCCTCCTTGCATGCCACCTCCCTCTCTCCACTCCCCTCACTCCCTCCCCTGGCCACCCCTCCCTCCGCAGGACAGGCTCCATGTCCAGATTCCAGGGCCCCTCCCCCTCCCTTGCATGCCACCCCTCCCTCTCTCCCCTCCCTCACTCCCCTCCCCTGGCCACCCCTCCCTCCGCTAGGAAGGGTGGGCCATGTCCAGATGCCGGGGCCCCTCCCCCTCCCTTGCATGCCCCCCCTCCCTCCCTCCCCTCCCTCAATCCCTCCCCTGGCCACCCCTCCTCCTCCACCTCAGGAAGGGTGGGCCATGTACAGATGCCGGGCCCCGTCGCCCTCCCTTTTACAGATGTGCCACCCCTCTCTCCACTCCCTCACTCCCCTCCCCTGGCCACCCCTCCCTCCGCTAGGAAGGGTGGGCCATGTACAGATGCCGGGGCCCCTCCCCCTCCCTTGCATGCCACCCCTCCCTCTCTCCACTCCCTCACTCCCCTCCCCTGGCCACCCCTCCCTCCGCTAGGAAGGGTGGGCCATGTCCAGATTCCAGGGCCCCTCCCCCTCCCTTGCATGCCACCTCTCCCTCTCTCCCCTCCCTCACTCCCCTTTCCCTGGCCACCCCTCTCTCCACTAGGGTGGGTGGGCCATGTCCAGATGCCAGGCCCCCTCCCCATCCCTTGCATGCCACCCCTCCCTCTCTCCCTTCCCCCACTCCCCTTTCCCTGGCCACCCCTCTCTCCGCTAGGGTGGGTGGGCCATGTCCAGATGCCGGGCCCCCTCCCTCTGATGTCCCCCAGTTTTTGAGTCGCTCCCTTCCCCCACCCCACTAACCATTCCTAGGAAACTCCAATCCCTTTTTTCTGTTTCTGTTTTTCATTTTTTACCATCAAATCACAGCTGACTTATGGCAACCCCCTAATGGGGTTTTCAAGACAAGAGATGCTGAGAGACGGTTTCTCATTGCTCACTAGTATGAGCTTAATTCCTGACTTCCTTTGGTGGTCTCCTGGCTGCTCTGCCCAGGCCAAGCCTTCTTAGTTTCCAAGATCTAATGAGATCAGGCTAGCCTGGGCCATCCAGGTCAGGACCCAATCCCTGGTATCTGGCTTAATCCCTAGTGCCTGGCGAGACACTTGATCAAGCTACAGGACAAATAGGATTGCTACTACCTTATCTATTTGTTACATGTACAACATGAACTGCTGACCACGATAGTTTAAGCAAGAAGGATATGTGAAAAGGTTCGGTTGCCCTGTGAGTTGAGGAATGCTGGTTTTTTGAGTCTTCCACCGAAAGAAGAAATAACAGTGCTGTATCTTCACTGGGGCCCTTTCCATACAAACCTTTTAAAATGTTTTGAGGCAGAAAATAAAACATTTCCTCCATGGAGTGCAACATTGATTCCCCCCCCCCCCTTATGTTCCAAAAATGTTTTATTTCCAGCCTGGAAATGTTTTATCTGAAAACCCTTTTATAAAGATTCTTTTATGTGAAATTTTTCAAAATGTCTTTTCCCTTGCTGTTTTTAAAACATTTTTTTAAAAAACTTTCACACTGCGTTTTTCATGCCTTTCTGCCATTTCTGAACTGTCCCTTGGTGCCAGTTCATGGTGTGCATGAGCTCCCTCTGGCCTCTTCCACACACGCAAAATAATGCGTTTTCAAACCACTTTCACAACTGTTTGCAAGTGGGTTTTGCTATTCCGCACAGCTTCAAAGAGCACTGAAAGCAGTTTGAAAGGGCATTATTCTGCATGTGCGGAATGAGCCTCCATTCCCATTCGTCTCTTTGTTTTCATCAGTTCTGTGGGGGGGGGGGGTGTTATGCATTTTTGGTTATAACTTTGGAGCATTGATTACACACAGCAACAGAAAATCTATGCATTGTCAAAGCGTTGCTTCTGCAAATAGCCAATGAAGAGAGGAGGAGGAGGAGGAGGAGGAGGAGGAGGAGGAGGAGAGGAGGAGGAGGAGGAGGAGGAGGAGGAGGAGGAGGAGGAGGAGGAGGAGGAGGAGGAGGAGGAGGAGGAGGAGGAGGAGGAGGAGGAGGAGGAGGAGGAGGAGAAGAAGAAGAAGAAGAAGAAGAAGAAGAAGAAGAAGAAGAAGAAGAAGAAGAAGAAGAAGAAGAAGAAGAAGAAGAAGAAGAAGAAGAAGAAGAAGAAGAAGAAGAAGAAGAAGAAGAAGAAGAAGAAGAAGAAGAAGAAGAAGAAGAAGAAGAAGAAGAAGAAGAAGAAGAAGAAGAAGAAGAGACATTGTTTTCAGCTGTGTGAGGCGGGACCTTCGGGAGGAACTACTTCGTGCAAACTCCAAGAAAAATTATCAATTGGATGGTAATAAAATAATAATTATGAAAGAGCTTCCCCTGTGTCCATCCAGCAAAGATGAAAGGATTATTGGAGAATGACAAGCTTCTTGATGGATGAAAAAATTAAATATAGGTGGATAATTCCAGAGGGATTATCGTTCCTCTGGAAAGGAAAGAGGATAAATATAACCACAGTCCCCCAAGCGCAGGAATTCTTGACCAAGTCAGTGAGCCCTCCTGTACTGAAAACAAAGTAAGAAAAGGGAAGGGAAAACAAGGGAGGGGGAGGAAGAAAGTAAGGACAACAAAGTAAGAAGGTTTATATATAGATACTCTCCAATATAAATTCAAAATATCCTTAAAAACAGTTACCTGCAATGTTAATGGCTTAAATCATCCAGGCAAAAGGAAAAGAGTCTTTGCTCACTTTATAAAAGAATCTCCCCATATTTTGTGTTTGCAAGAAACACACATAAAGTGTGGGGAGGAGAGGTTGATTGTAAATAAGAAATTGGGATTATTATTCCATGCGGGACATAAAAAGAAAAAGAGAGGGGTGGCATTATATATCCCAGAAAAATGGAAACCCAGGGAAAAAATTAAGGATAAAGAAGGGAGATTCCTGGGGGTAGAAATAACAGTGGACAACATAGATATAATGATAGTAGGAATCTATGCACCCAATTCTAACAACGCCAGTTTTTACCAAGAACTTAATAGGAATCTCTCAGGATTCCAGTCACAAAACTGGATAATAATGGGTGACTTTAACGGGGTAGTGGATACTAACCTCGACAAGAAAAATTTAATAAAAAAGAAAAAGAAAAAATATAAGAATAAAATGAGCAAAGACGGGAAATTGCCAAGAACGTTTTTTGAAATAATGAAAGATCTGAAATTATATGATGTATGGAGAATGAAGGAGGGCAACCTTAAAGATTTCACCTTTTACTCCAACAGGTTCCACTCTCATACCCTGATAGATATGATTTGGGTATCAAAGCAATTAGGAATAAATACAACAAAAATCTCAATTAAACCAAGGGTGGTCTCGGACCATAACCCCATAGAATGGATAATGACAACAGGAAAACCTAGAGCCCAATGGAGAATGAAAGACTGGGTTCTGGGGAATTCCCAAACTATAAAGGAGTTGGAGGGGAAGTTAAAGGAATACTGGGAAATAAATTATGGTTCTGTGGATAAAGAAAGTACACTATGGGACGCCCATAAGGCTGTAATGAGGGGGCACATCCAAAATCAAGAAATTTATCAAAAAAAAATTGAAAAGAGAAAAAAAACAAGATTTAGAAGGAAAATTAAGGGAACTGGAAAAAAACTACAAAAAAGTAAAGATAATAAAAAAAATTCTAAAAGAAATTAAGTTAATTAAAGAACTAGAAAATTTATTAACAGAACAAATAGCGAAAGATTGGATGTACCTACAACTAAAAAATACTCACGCCCTTTTACAATAAAAGTAGGTGGCTAGCAAATAGATTAAGGAAACAGAGAGCAAAACAGATTATAAATCAGGTCAAAGAAGGGAAAAAAACGTTAACAGAGACAACTAAGATAATAGAAGCCTTTGAGAAATACTTTGAAGGTGATCCTATATATAAAAAAAGATAAAATAGACAAGACCGAACTAGAGTCATACCTTAAAGATCAAGGAATAGAACAGTTAAAACCAGAACAATTAAAAGAACTAAATAGAGAAATATCCCTAGCTGAGATAGAGAATGCCATCAAAATGCTTAAAAACAAATCACCAGGTATTGATGGCATTACAGCCTGTTATTATAAAACCTTTATATCGGAATTGAAAGAACATCTGAAAAGACTATATAATGAAATCCTGAAAGGTGGTAATGTACCACCGTCTTGGCAACAGGCTGCGATAACCCTGATTCCAAAAAAAACCCAGGCAATTTTAGACCTTACAGATTTTCGGCCAATATCTCTTGAATATTGACTATAAAATTTTTACCAGCATATTGGCGATTAGGTTAAAATTAATTTTAAATAACTACATAAAGGAAGAACAACCAGGATTTCTTCCAGGACGACAGACAAGCCATAATATCAGAAAAATCATAAATCTAATTGAATATATTAATGATAGACCGGACCTCCCAACTGTAATGATATTCTTAGACGCTGAAAAGGCCTTTGACAGGGTTAGTTGGGAATTTATGTTGGCTGTATTAAGAAAAATGGGAATACAAGATGAGTTCCATAATGCCATCAGCGAAATATAAACATCAAGAGGCTGCAATTAAAATAAATGGAAACTATTCCAAAAAATTAAAATTGAAAAGGGGACAAAGGCAGGACCAATATCACCCTGTTATTTATATAAATTCGCTAGAAATGTTAATAAGAGACATCATAAAACAGAATTTCTTTAAAGGCACAAAATAAAAACACTCCTTCAAAATTCTTACAAGCCAGACTCCATATAGTCCTTTTATTGAAGACCCACTACAAACTGTAAAAAAAAGTCCTAAAGGTTATAGAAAGATAATGGGCCCAGGCAGACTAAAAATAAAATCCACAAAACTAAGATACAGTATCCTAACAAAAGAAAAAAAGAAAACTTCTAGAAATGGCAAATATAAAAGTAGAAAATAAAATAAAGTATTTGGGAATCATCTAAAGACAATAACAAAACTTATTAAAATAATTACGCACCAATTATGGTCATCGGTTCATAGTAAATTACAGGATTGGTCAGGAAACAAACATCACTACTAGAAGGAGAATAAGTATAATCAAAATGAATATTCTTCCCAAATTTATGTTTCTTTTTGAATATCCCTTTGATGTGCTAGCTAAATCAAATTTTTGCACTCATGGAGGAAAGAAATAAACAAATTTATATGGGAGGGAAAAAAAGCCCAGAGTCCGTTACAAAGATCTTATACAACACAAGAATCAAGGGGGTCTGGCTGTTCCAGACCTACAGACCTACCATGACGCAGCAGCTTTAGGATGGGTCAAGGAATGGGTCAAACTGGAAAATCATAAGTTGCTAGAACTTGAAGGTTATAACCTGCCCAAAGGCTGGCACGCATATCTTTGGCCGAATAAAGATAAAACCACCACAATAGACAAAGTCATTAAAAATCACTTTATTCGATACACACTGATTAAAATATGGAATAAATACAGAATATATTTTATAACAAGCTTCCCAACATGTGGGTATCCAGATTGAATCACATCGGTGGTGCTAGAGCGACAACAGACTACTGGCCAAGGTATCAAGATATAATCCTGTGGAATAATGACAAACCTATATTTAAAAAAAAGGGAACAGATTATTTGGGAAAATCAACAATGCCACTGGTATACTTATTGCCAGATGGAAAGTTATTTTAAATCAGATATCCAAAAGTGGGGAATTAACAAACAGAAATCAGAATTAGATAAGGCATTAATAGGCTTAGATAAAAAAAACGTGAGTACTATTTATAAGATATTATTAAAAATACACAGAACAGAGGAAGTGAACCAAATATGGCGTAAGAAAATATAAAAGAAATAATTACGCTAGAACAGTGGGGAAGGTTCTACAAAGAAATTTATAAATATTCACTCAAACTCAGCCATATTTGGGAAAAAAAATAGCATTAAAATGTGTATTATAGAACATACCACACCGATTGTATTGCATAAAAAATGAATACTCAAATACCACCACATTGTTGAAATGTGGCCAGACTGTGGGTACATTTCAACATGTCTGGTGGACGTGTAAGGAAGTTAAAAGATATTGGGGAGAAATCCATACCCATATAACTAAAATAATAAAAATTAATTTTAAGAAAACTGAGGCTACCTACCTTTTAGGACCTGCATTAATGAAAGAGAAAATACCTGAAAAAATTAAACATCTTTTTATTCTTATATGATTTCCAGCAGCTTGTGAATCGTATTAGCAAGGTATTGAAGTCCGCAGTGATCCCAAAGACAAATGAATGGATGATCAAGATGCAGCAATTCCACAAAATGGATAGACTTTCTTTTTTAATAAATAACCAGTTACCAGAATTTTACCAGCAAATCTGGCAGCCTTGGTCAGACTACGTTTCAGTTTTTCTTATTGATACTAACTAGAAGGAGTAGAACTTAAATTTCTTTTTAAGTTGTAGAAATTAATCTAAGGTTATTATTATTGTAAGAATTTTAATTTTATAGCATGTTATGAGACAAGATGAAGTTAATCGTGCGCTTTTTTCTAATGTGATAAATGAGGGAAGCCGGGGGGGGAAGGGTGGGAGTATGGGGAGGGGGGGTAACAAGGGGAAGGGATAAGAGGGGACATACAATGGGTAATACCAAATATCGATATTGATTAAATTGTTTTTTTTACATATCTATTGATTATGGAATAATTACCCGCAATTATGTATTTTGTGAAGGAACAAACAATCACATATTGATTTATGTACTTTAGTGTACCAATGTAAACATATATATATTGTTCTTCTCTTCTTAACAGGTTTATAACTTTTCCCTCTATCCCTCTTATAAATTCAATAAAACATCATTAAAAAAAGAAGAAGAAGAAGAAGAGGAGGAGGAGGAGGAGGAGGAGGAGGAGGAGGAGTTTGGATTTATATCCCCCCTTTCTCTCCTGCAGGAGACCCAAAGGGGCTTACAATCTCCTTGCCCTTCCCCCCTCACAACAAACACCCGGTGAGGTAGGTGGGGCTGAGAGAGCTCCAAGAAGCTGTGACTAGCCCAAGGTCACCCAGCTGGCGTGTGTGGGAGTGCACAGGCTAATCTGAATCCCCCAGATAAGCCTCCACAGCTCAGGTGGCAGAGCTGGGAATCAAACCCGGTTCCTCCAGATTAGATACACGAGCTCTTAACCTCCTACGCCACTCCTATGCCTCATGGCGGCCATGAGATGTTTTGAGGGGTGGAGTGCAGACAAACGGGGCGTCATGCCCAGTCTTATACCAGGCCTGACCACAATTCTTCTCCTGACAGGAGGTGGGTGCAGTCATCTGTCTCTCCTGCCCCCCCTTCCCAAGCTGTCCTGGGAATCCACATGCTGTTGTTGCTGTTGGACATTGGGGTAGAGACAAGGAGGCCAAGTTGCATTCCTTTCTAGTTGAGAGAGAAGTGTCAGGTTTCTTTGGGAAGGGGTGTGTGGTTTGGAGTGTGGCGGTTAGTCATTTGCTTCTGGTATTTGTAGGGGGGGTTGGGGGGGGGGGTTTCAATTCTGTCAATAAACGTCCAGGGACCTGTTTTACCTAAACGATTGTTTCTGAATAAAAACTTTTGCTAAAATAGAAGTGCTTTCCCTGAACAATCCAGGGGGTCCTGACATGGACGGGGGGGGGGGGGGGCGTCAAAAACAATTTGAAAATGTTCTGCAAATTTTGGGGTGGCTTGTGCGGAAAGAGCCTGAGTAAAATGTTCCCCTCAGTTCTTCACTTGGCCTTCACAGACATGATCATAAGAACATAAGAACATAAGAACTAGCCTGCTGGGTCAGACCAGAGTCCATCTAGTCCAGCTCTCTGCTACTCGCAGTGGCCCACCAGGTGCCTTTGGGAGCTCACATGCAGGATGTGAAAGCAAGGGCCTTCTGCTGCTGCTGCTGCTCCCGAGCACCTGGTCTGCTAAGGCATTTGCAATCTCCGATCAAGGAGGATCAAGATTGGTAGCCATAAATCGACTTCTCCTCCATAAATCTGTCCAAGCCCCTTTTAAAGCTATCCAGGTTAGTGGCCACCACCACCTCCTGTGGCAGCATATTCCAAACACCAATCACACGTTGCATGAAGAAGTGTTTCCTTTTATTAGTCCTAATTCTTCCCCCCAGCATTTTCAATGAATGCCCCCTGGTTCTAGATCACACTGTGGTTGTTTGTGCATGGTCAAAATATCCTGGTTTGAGCAAGAAAAGTATCCCCGTGCAGCCAAGAATTCTGCTCAGTTCCTGGTGCTAAAGTGGGTCTGCCCCACTGTTGCCCCACCATATTTCCCTTACCCTGGGATTTTCAAAAATTGCCAGTCCCGGGGTGACCCTGCTTGTGCCCGCTACCATGCACAAACCAATCGGGAGCAGGATCGGTTTATTTTTCCCGCCTAGCTGCCTGATCTCCCCGCCTGACATCCATTCAAGTTGCCACTCAAAAACAACAGCCAATCCAAACGCAGAAGTCCCACTAATGCGAAAGAAATGGGAGTATTTCCTCCCGGTTTTCAATGGGTTCCTTCAAAAAGCGGGCAGCCGTGCAGACGGACACCCCGGGATAAAATAGACCCAGGTTAAAAAAAAACAGTGGTGCACAGGTATAATTTTGCCATGCGGAAACAACCTGTGGCTCATTCATGTTTCACTTCTCTTTCACCAACATACCCATACCAGTGGGTGTATGATAGGCCTATTCCTGTACCACAGAAGCAACTGCGAACCTTTGAGCTTTGAGCAAACAGATGTGCGAGGCTTTTTTCCTTACCAATACCTATACTTTCCCACATCCATATAACCACCGTGGAGGTCTTAAATGTTAAGTCATAAAATCCACATTACCCCAATTGGGTTACAAGCTCGCCAGAAGCTTCATGTGTTCGAAAGGAAATTATTCAAGCCTGCCAAATACCTGAAAAACGACCCTCCGTTTGTACGAAGTCGATCCTCTTTTGGAATGAAAGTTATCTCCCCTGGTACATCTTTTTATTTTAAAATGTCTTAGCTGAATGGAATGGAAGCCTTTTCCTGTCTTTCTTTCCTTCTTCCTCTTCAAAAATATCCAAAACCCATTAATGTTAAATAGCCCACTGATATTACCATCATAACTTGTCATCAGCTGTTGGGTTGCAGCTCATATTTTCCACTGTTTTTGGCATCTTTTTTTGTGGAACTGCCGATTAATAGCAGTAATGTTGCTATTTGAGTGCCAAATGTGCTGGCCTTCTCCCGGAGCTTTGGGGGAGCTCATTTTATGATGGCAGGCAGACTAGTTTCCAGGATCATCAAAGCATCAACAAGTGAGAGAAACAGAAGGGAAAGGTAGAATAAAGACACACACATGCCTTTTCAGATGTATCTGAATTCCTGCATCATCCACAGACTCAACTGGAGTCTACAGAAATGTTTCTTATCGCACACTACCAATGTTACCTGTAAGACTCTGCAAGCGCCATATTGGTGCCATACAGGTCAGGTGGCCACACAGCAGGGGGAGATCTCACTGGTGGCTCAGTTCCGCTCAGAGGCTGATTCCGCATGGGCCAAAGACAGCAGTGTGAAAACGGTGTGAAAATGGTGTAAAAGGGTTTTAAACGGTGTGAAAGGGTTTATGCTGTTTTCACACTGTTTTCACACTGCTGTTTTTGGCCCATGCGGAATCAGCCAGAGAGAGCAACAGATAAAGAAACCTTAGAGCATAGGTGTCCAACTCGTGGCCCTCCAGATGTTATGGACTACAGTTCCCATCATCCCCTGCCATCATCATGCTGGCAGGGGATGATGGGAACTGTAGTCCATAACATTTGGAGGGTCGCAAGTTTGACACCTGTGCCTTAGAGGAACAATTGGCTACTACATAATAGATTGTTTCAGAGCGTAGCCATGTTGGTCTGCAGAGGAACAGCTAGATTTGAGTCCAGTGGCACCTTAGAGCAGACCTGGGCATTATATGGCCCGCAGGCCACATCCGGCCCGCCAGATGACCCTGACTGGCCCATATGACAGCCCTGGCCCTGGCCTAAGAGGACCTGTTTAGAACCGCGCTGCTCATTCTTCCGCGAACCCTCCCCCTTCCCCCCTCACCTTGCCACTGCGTCGGAAAGGGTATCTGAGAAAGGCCACTCCCCTTGGGCATTAGCTTCTGGGGCATTCCCCTCCTTTGAAAGCCCCACAGAAGCCGATTGCCTTGGCTGCCGGCTTCTGCGGGGCTTTCAAAAGCGCCTCGCCCCCCTGCCTTTCTAGGGAGCGAGGCGCCTTTGAAAGCCCCGCAGAAGCCAGTTGCCCGGCAACCAAAAGCACCAGTCGATGAAAAATGTAGGTCAAGGGACTTAAGTCTCCCCACTTGCTTGATTGTCACAGTGGACAACTATGCAGGTAGGTTAAGCCTGTGATTCTTTGTGCCAAATAGGGTTGTATGCAGAACTGTTGCCCCTGATTCCAAGTTGATCTGTGCACCTGTCTGTCACTTATCAGCCCCTATTATGCAGAACTGAGTTCAGCCTTTTGGCCCGGCCCTCCACAATATTTTCTGTTTCTTATGTGGCCCCATGGAAAAAATAATTGCCCACCCCTGCCTTAGAGACTAACAAAATTTTCAGGGTATGTACCAGGCAGCCCCAACCATGAGCCAGGCACTTAGCTGCAGTGCCGCAGCTGCCCCCGGCCGCCACCCCCAAAGAGGTTTCCAAGCAGCAATGGGGAGGCTGGAAAAGTTAAATAGCTTCCCCACCACGGAGGAGCCTCTATGGGCTCCAATGAACTTACGCCATCTTGAAAGGGTGGCATAAGTCCAAAGCACGACACACCAGCGTAAAACATACAAAGACCAGGAGGGAGCCAACTAACTCCTCTGGCCATAAGTTCATAAAAAGGTCATCTTCTGAGTTAGCAGAAGTTGCAAAACCCAGAGGATGGAGACAGTCAGTCTAGGGGCAAAAAGTAGCAACAATGATTGGTGAATTCAACTGTAATTCTAGACTAATAAAAGGCTGCTGCCTGGGCGTAGAAAAGTATCCTTTTGGATGTATGCATTGTATATGCTATGCTAAGTTGATTGAGATAGAGACTGAGTTGAGTTGAATTCTGTGTGTGTTGAACTTTGTTCTTGCTGAAGAACTTTGTTCTTGCTGAAGAGTTCTGTATAGTCTCATATAGAATAGACTTGTGTAACCTTGCAACTGCTAAAGTAAAACCTTCCTATGGAAAGAATGTCTTGAGTGGAGAGTATTCTTTTTCAAGTGTGGTAGGAGGTTGCAGTGAGTGCAAGAAGACAATAGACTTCTCATCTTACCAGAGTGACTCCGCTTTAAACTCTGCTGATAGAAGTCAGACTTCCTTTTCTCATATGGCAGCCTGCAGCCCTATAAAAATTATTTGGGAAACTGAGCTTCAAATACTCTTTGGCTGATTCTGCACAGGCCAAAAACAGCGGTGTGAAAACGGTGTGAAAACAGTATAAACCCTTTTACACTTGTTTTAAACCCTTTTACACCGTTTTCACACCGTTTTCACACTGCTGTTTTTGGCCCATGCGGAATCAGCCTTTGTGATGAAACACGGCATGATAACTATTTGTGGGGGTGGGGCAAAATCAAAATATTTGTTGGATTAGAGCTGGGATCCCCAACTTTTTCGAGCCTGCAATTGTGTCGCTGGATGGTCAGCATAACCACAAAACAAAGCTTTCAGAAGAAGCAGAAAAGAGTTTGTATTTATACCCTGCTTTGCAATAAAACATTCCAGCCCTTCCAAAGGTCTTGGATTTGTATACAAATCGCTTTTGTTTACTGTCTACCTGATAATTCACATTTTTGCTGGACACGACAGTTTGGTTCCAAAACGAAACATTCTGTTTCAAAGGCTGACTCTTTGCTAGTCTATAAATGTAGTCCTGCTGCATATCGCAATAAAGCTTATTAAAACTACCTCTGTTCCAAGATGAACTCTTCCTAACATATGTCTCGGCTTCCAAGGGTAATGAACTCCTCTGTAATAAATGCCCAGCCGTAACACGAACGCTCCTCGGCTTTAGGGTACGGCCTCATAATTACCTGGCTCGGTCTAGTGAAGTCAGAGGGGGGCGTCACCTCTCATATTTGATGAAAAAATTCATATCCCTGACAGTCAAAGTATTTAACCCAAAGGACCTAGAACCCAGATTGTTTTTTTCCTCTGCCGAGTAGCCGTCGAGTTGCGCGTTTGAGCTCCGTTGTAATCCCCTTGTGCATACTCATGCCTTTTGATACTCTCTATAAGTAGACTCCGCCACATGCCGGCCAGATGGAAACCTGGCTGAATCATTACATTACATTGAAATAACCCCATACCACCTGTTTCGCTCGGGGTTCCTGCCAACATTTTCCCATAAAACATTTATTTTGCTAACATTTTAGTTGGTTACCACAGAAGGACACTTGAAGTTAAAGATTTACCATGTGCGCAGCCGTTCTGCACCAACCCGCAGGAACAAAACAAAAAAAAAGGTGGGGAACCACAGAAAAAGAAGGGCTATTTGGGACAAGAAAAACTTTATATATGATAATAATTGAATATTTATTCAGCATCATTTACTAGTATTCTGCCCAAAAAAAGAGATAAGGGACTCCTTTCCTCTCCCCGGAACTTTGAAACAACGAAATAACTTAGTTGTGTCAATAAACTTTTATGTTACTAATTAATATTAGATGCCAGGAGTTTGTCCTAAATATGTTCCAGTAGGATTGCTGACGTTCAGGTGGGGCTGGAGATTTCCCAGGGGGCCTTTCCCCACTTACCTTAAGCCCCGCGCTACTCTCTTCAAGTAGCACGGGGTCCTCGGGCACTCCCCACGACAGGGGTGGCCACAGTGAATCCGCCCCGATGACGACGCAGTCACGCCCCCTCAGCGTGCGGCATCCCTGGCGCTGGAAAAATGGCGCCTTTTGATGACCCCATGCAGAGCGCAGAGCGCGGGGTCGTGGGGACGCCCGGGCGAGCGCCAGGGATGCTGAACGTTGAGAGCAGCATGAGGCATAGGGGGGATCGCTTCGAGTGGGGAAAGGCCCAGGATTTCAACTTATCTCCAGATGAGAGAGAGAGAGAGATCATTCCTCTGGAGAAAATGGCCACTTCGGCAGGTTGTGACTATGCTCTGCTGAGGTTTCTCTCCTTCCCAGATTCCACCCTCCCCAGAATTCACTCCTAAAATCTTCAGGAATTTTTCAACCCAAAGTGAGCAACCCTATGGCCCCTTTCTGCACAAGCAGAATAATGCACTTTCAATCCACTTTCACGATTGTTTGAAAGTGGATTTTGCTATTCCGCACAGTAAAAAATCCAGCTGCAAAAAGCATTAAAATGGATTGAAAGTGCATTATTCTGTATGTGCGGAAGGGGCATTCCCAGAGGAACGAGTAGAACTTTTGTAGGTAAATTAGCGAAGCTGAAAGGCACCAGTAGACCACAGGCAAGGGCTATCTCTGTAGTCTTTTATGCAGATTTTCGTTTGTTTATTTATAACTCTTGTTTTATTCATATTGACAACTATTTTGAGTTCCACAAGACAGAAAGGCAGAGAAGAAATGTTTTCAATAAATAAATATTTAAAAGAGAAGCATCCTGTTTTTTACAGGTTTCCGACGTAAGCATCAATTTGCAATGTTACAAAAATGCCACGTCAACGCCTTACGTGATCGAGCGTGAAGGAAACCGGGGCTTCTCAACTCCTGCAGTCGCGCAACAAGCTTCACAACAGTGTGGACTTTCATCCAGATCTCCCAGATCCTAGACGAACACTCTCCGCATCACACCACGTGGGCTATATCAGTTCCTGTTGGCAAAAGGTCTTTCAGAGTATACTGAATTATGCAGAGAATCAGATGCTTAGCAATAAAACGGCAGTGAAAACCCAACCCCCTGTAGCAAAAGGTCCTTATTTCTGAACCCCTGTTTGGGAATGCGGTTTCTATTTATTTAAATCATCTCCGATTGCATCGCAGTTATGGTAACCGATTAAAGACCAGAAGCTAAAGCAAAGTACCTCTTTGACAGTTCCTGTTCGTGGGCCAATATCCTCCCCAAAGACAGATAATTATATAATTAAGCTATCCATTTCTCTGCGTACGTATTATCCGCAAAGGGAAACGGCACACAATGAATCCCGCTAAGCTTTTGTTGGACATATGAAATACTGAGTAATCACCTTTTTTATGAAAGCTCTTGACCTTTCAATTGATATTCCCCTCCCCCCAACAGATTATAATGACTCTTCAAAGAGGTATTGAATGTGCAGTGCCTTAATCCAGGAAGAGAAGTACCCATTAGTCACTTGGAGAATTTTGTACGCAGAGGTGACTGATTACCACAAAGAGAGCCAGAGGAGGGTTATTTAACTTCTGTGAATGCCGCTGCTTTCCCTTTGTTTTTCAAGAAATGTATAAATGATGGTGCCATTCGCACTCTTGGACTGACTGCTGAATGACTATCACTTCTGTCTTTCATCTTAGCTCGGAGAGGTTTTGAATGTGGGACGGTGTAGATCAAGATTACAAATGATAAACGCTAGAAGCCATAAGAATGCTTTGTTTCAAACCACCCCCCCATCCCCCCAGGCTGGAAATAAAATCTGGTTTGTAAAGAAAAATAATTAGGGGATAAAAATTCTCAGCAACATGAAGAAAGTCTAGCATGCTGCATGCGACCATCTGTGCATGGAAGATGCACTGATTTTACCCACATTGCTCTCCGTGGTGGATTCCGCGTAGTACAAATATAATGTCTTTAGTAAGGTGACCAGATGTTCACCTTTTTTAACTGGGATGCTGGCATGCGCGCACATGCGCGTGCGCGGCCACAGGAGCACACTGTTTTTTGGGGTGCTACATGGTTTCCCGCCCTGTCACCAGGAGCGCCCCAGAAGGCAGTGCAACAGCACGGGAAGCTGCCGCGCTGCCTTCTGGGGTGCTCCCCTGTTTCCCGCCCTATGACAGGGCGGGAAAAGGGAAGCGCCCCAGAAGGCAGTGTAGCAGCCTTCCAAAAATCAGGAGATTTGGAAAAAACCCGCGGGACGCGAGACAAATTGCTTAAAAGCGGGACTGTCCTGCCAAAAGCGGGACGTCTGGTCACTATGGTCTTTAGGACATTGTGTATAGCATTTGGGGGGAGATTTCACACAGCTCTCTTCTCCACAATGAGGTCAGCCCATTATATTTCTCTCAACCCAAATCCTTGTGGTGTGGTAGCAGCTGCTACATTTTAAACATCTGCACTGACCCCACCACCTTTATAAAAAAACTTGGAGTGCAATAGGACCATGTTGGGGATACTTGGGATAGGTCCCTTCCGCACATGCAGAATAATGCACTTTCAATCCACTTTCAATGCACTTCGCAGCTGGATTTTACTGTTCGCACGGCAGCGGTTGGAAGCCGCTGTTTCCCAAAAACCTCGCTTGGGGAGCGAGGTTGGGAAACAGCGGCGTCGCGCCGCTCAGGAGGAGCGAGGGCAACGTGGTTGCGAAGCAGCTGCGCCACCAATGTGAACAGCTCCCTGGGGACGGTGTTTTTGCCATCCCCAGGGTGCTGTTTTTGGCCCGTGCGGAAAGGGCCCGTGTTAAAAAAACCCACAAGATTTGTGTGAGGTGTGACAACAGGGCTCTAGAGGGAATGACAAGATTACTGGCATCTTGCACGCATGCAGCTGCCTCCCTGTTCTGTTTGTGAGAGCCTCTCACTTTCAGAAAACTTGGCCACAATTATGTTAACAAGCAAGAAACCCAACAAATAATGTCCAAGAGAAATACGGAACCACAGGACGAGCTGAATGCCTTGGTTAGCTGCTTCCCCCCCACATCGTCCAGCATATCAGTCTAGGCGGCCAGCTGCCGCAAAGGACAAAGAGACAATTAAGCCGATGACCTGATTTATTGCAAAAATGGTCAAGTTTGTGTGTGGGGGAAGGTGCTTTTATGCTATCCATGGAGAGTCAGATGGCACCATCCCATGTCTATTGGAAGTCAATGGAGTCACGCTTGTTTTGTGCCAGCCTTGAATGCCTCCCCGGAGAGATGCGGCGATACGAATTCGTATTAAAGCCTCCAGGAAAGAGATTCTGCTCTAGGGGAAAAAATGGCAAATTGACTGCCTTCTCCAGCAAGGAGACCAAGCTCGAGCGATCCTATGCTTTCATGCACTTTGACCCTAAGGGCCGAGGATACTGACAAGAAGGGATGTGGTAGGGACATATCTGAGGCTCCTTTCTGGGAATACTGAAGTCGTTTCTCTGCTTCAAAGAAGGAGGAGGAGGAGGAGGAGGAGGGGGTTGGATTTATATCCCCCTTTCCCTCCTGTAGGAGACTCAAAGGGGCTTACAATCTCCTTGCCCTTCCCCCCTCACAACAAACACCCTGTGAGGTAGGTGGGGCTGAGAGAGCTCCGAGAAGCTGTGACTAGCCCAAGGTCACCCAGCTGGCGTGTGTGGGAGTGCACAGGCTAATCTGAACTCCCCAGATAAGCCTCCACAGCTCAGGCGGCAGAGCAGGGAATCAAACCCAGTTCCTCCAGATTAGATACACAAGCTCTTAACCTCCTACGCCACTGCTGCGGGGGCAGAAAGGTTAAGGGTTAGATCCAGGCTAAAGTGTCTGCTAATGGAAAAGGGGTGTGTGATTTCTGCCAACTCCCTCTCCCTGGTGCAGACCCAGCATTTGCGCCACATGCCGTTCTGGAGGGTCTCCTTTCTCTCAAGAGCTGCATTTCAGGGAGATCAATAGGCCACAATGTGAGGGAGGAATGCCTGCGTGTGCTACTCCACTTGTGGAAGTGCCTTCAATTAGTGGATAATGTAACTGGATCCAACTCTAAGCTGTGCTATAGTTGCTGAAGAGACAAATAATCTTGCTCATGTGGATCAAAGCTTACTAAACTGTAGAAGAAGAAGAAGAAGAAGAAGAAGAAGAAGAAGAAGAAGAAGAAGAAGAAGAAGAAGAAGAAGAAGAAGAAGAAGAAGAAGAAGAAGAAGAAGAAGAAGAAGAAGAAGAAGAAGAAGAACAACAACAACAACAACAACAACAACAACAACAACAACAACAACAACAGAAACAAGAACAAGAAGAAGAAGAAGAACAAGAACAAGAACAGGAGGAGGAGGAGGAGGAGGAGGAGGAGGAGGAGGAGTTTGGATTTATATCTCCCCTTTCTCTCCTGCAGGAGACTCAAAGGGGCTTACAATCTCCTTGCCCTTCCCCCCTCACAACAAACACCCCGTGAGGTGGGTGGGGCTGAGAGAGCTCCGAGAAGCTGTGACTAGCCCAAGGTCACCCAGCTGGCGTGTGTGGGAGTGTACAGGCTAATCTGAATTCCCCAGATAAGCCTCCACAGCTCAGGCGGCGGAGCTGGGAATCAAACCCAGTTCCTCCAGATTAGATAAACAAGCTCTTAACCTCCTATGCCACTGCTGCTCCTGCTGTCCCAATGCACTTCCTCTGGCCCCACACATTCATCTTGCTTTCTGCACCAGAGCCGGGCAAGGGCGTGGAGGACCGAGAATTAGCCTGCAATGGGCAATTAACCTAAGTGGACCAGACTAGAGGCAAATGTCAAGCAGCCCAAATCACAAGCTCATTGCGGGATGGAAGGGAATGCAGGCTGCTGGTAGCAAACCATATTGAACACAGTAGGCAGGGACGGAGCAAGGGAGAACTCTGCCCGGGGACGCACATGCCCTGTGCCCCTACCGCGGCTCCGTCCACCCCAACCTGCCCTGGAACGCCCCTGGAATGCCATGCCCCCGAAACACCCCCAGAACACCATGCCCCTGAACACCCCTGGAACGCCATGCCCATGCCATGCCCCCGAAACACCCCTGCCATGCCCCGTGCCTGAGGCGTCACACCCCACACTGCCCTGTCAGTGCTATGCCTCTGACAGTAGGACTTACTTTCAAGTAAATATGGCACGGGTCCCCAATGTGTTGGTGCTTCCAAGGGTTTTCAGAACGTGGGTGAGACAAGGGGAGCTTTTCTTCTGATTGGCCATGGAGATTTGATTGACTGTGCAGCTTTTCAAAACTATGACTTTGGCAGCGGCTGAGCTCACAGCACACAGAATCTTCACTGGGTGATTGACCGTAGGCTGCAGCAGACATTTTATGACTGGCTCGATGTCCTTTTGGCAGCCATTTTGTGACAGCTGCACTATCAGGATTGCTCCAGTCGGTTAGGGACCCCGAAAATATGGCATAGAATCCAACAAAGGTAGGTATATCTATGGAGTTGGTGGGGATAAGTTCCCTTTGTTGTAGGTTCATTCTTCGATGTGCATTTCCATTACAATTCACTGTGTAAAGGGCAACCCCTTCTCATAAGACTGTCAAGCTCAGAATCTAAAATTTCTCAACAGCATCCGTGAAAGAGAACCAAAGGAAAGGTGGGGATGTGGAAGAGAAAGAAGAAGAGAAAATCAATCCATACCTGAAGGCTGGTTTGGTGGGTGGAGATGACTTTAAACCCACTGAAGCCCTTCCTTTCCCCAAACTCCTCCCTTTTCAGCCTCTACTCTCAAATTCTCCACACCTTTTCCATTCTGGACTTGACAACCCTACCAGTTATTTTCATATGCTTCTGTTCTTTTGCAATAAATGACCAGTGGCATCCTGCTAATAAAAGTTCTCAGTCTAAGATGTCTACAAGGTTGTCCTAAGTGGATTTATATCTTTCAAAGTCCACTGAAGTCAGAGGTGTAGCTGAATAGGAGTGCGCCCGGGGTGCACTCTGTGTTTTCTGCCCCCCCCCCGCAGCCCCTCCCCCATGCCTCCCACTTACCTTTTCCAGCTTGGTGAAGTTTGGTTCAGGGGGGCCCAACGTTATGGACCCTCAAAGGGGTAGCCTGCTGTCAGAATCCCAAAAATGCACAAAACTCTTGTTGAAGAACAGTAGCTTTATTGGTTCAGGATCTTCCCTGGCCAAAGCCAAGACTGGGGAAAAGCCCGCGCAAACACCAATAATGAAGAACTGGCAGCCCCACCCCCACCCCCGCCTGGGAAAGTGCGCCTAAAAGTGAGTGTAAGGAGATAACAGAAGATGGGCAAGTAACGGCCTTGACACCACCTGGTATTGCTTCACATTCTGCAGCAACAGAGAAAAGACAGTTAGAAATGCAGTTAACCCCTACCAACCTCCCCCCAGTGCAATGAAACAGCAGCATAAGCAAAGTCCCAAAACAGGCCGCCTGACACCTGCATCTCCTGTTAGCTCCCATTGGAAACAATGGGGGATGGGGAACACACTTTGGGAGTCCATAACATTGGCCCCCCTGAATCAAAATTCAACAAACTTGGGTGACATCATCAGGAGAGTCTCTTGATGAGACCCTGGAAGTTTGGTGCCACTAGCTTTAAAAATGTGCACCCTGCAGGCCGAAATGCGAAAAACATCCCAAATACCAAAAATGTCAGAATAAGAAGCATTCGGATCTGCTCGATTTCGGGCAGGACATATTCGGGTCAATTTTGCCCCGAATATGCCCGAATTCACCCAGATTTGAGCCGAATTAGGGATTTGGTGCACCCGAATTTCCAAGCCCAGTCTGCAGTCGACAAGTTACATTCCAGTCTAGACAAGTTACATTCCAGTCTAGTAGCATCTTAGAGACCAACTAGGTTTTCGGTGTGTGAGCTTTTGATAGTCAAATCTTCTTTCATCAGATACTGTGTGTACAAGAACAACTTCTTGAATGAGATAAGGCTCAAATGGCAGACACTTCAATGTGCTCTCAGGTCTATAATTAAAACAATCTCATCAAATAATACCTCCATGTGCTGCCTACCCTTTTTAAGTCCCTTCCCGATGTGTCCGGAAACACATCTTGTGCAGAACTATGCACCGAAGGGAATTCAATCCAACTGAAGCAATGGCGGAACAGGAGATAAATATTTCATGGTACACTTTGAGCGCTCGCTGTATCTCCCCTGTTCCCTGCCACCCGACCATTTTTTCCTACAGTGTTTTCATACCCTCAGTCTATTCTTCACATCCCTCTTGCAGAATTATCTTCCCTAATGTCCCTTAGCATATGCCAGTTCCAAATGGCATATTGAATCTCAGGTCCCTGGATACCTACTTCTCATCCTTTGACTGATGATAGTTCTGGCAGAGCTTTCAGAAGCCTGGCTGTGGTTTCCCTTGGTCAGGCTGAGATTCCCATGACAGCGACAGCGGACTATTTTACTGAGCTCTGGTTTCTTTCTCGCACTTCCGTTGTGACTGCTGCGTAGCTGAAAAAAAGTTCTGTAAGCATTCAACCCAGTGTGTGCAAAATGCATAGCAGGCTTTTTTTTTGCAGTCAAGTCATACCTGACTTATGGTGACCTCTGGTGGGGCTTTTGAAGCAAGATACTTTTCGAGGTGGTTTGTCGTGGCCTGCTTCCATGTCACGGCCATGGTACTGAGAGCCAGAGTGGTGTAGTGGTTCAGAGCAGGTGATCTCTAATCTGGAGAACTGGGTTTTAATCCCCGCTCCTTCACATAAGCCACGGACTATGATCTGGTGAACCAGTTTTTTTCCCCATGCCTACATTCCTGCTGGGTGACCTTGGGTCAGTCACAGTTCTCTCAGAACTCTATCGACCCCACCTGCCTCACAAGGTGTCTGTTGTGGAGAGAGGAAAGGAAAGGAGTCCGTAAGTCACCTTGAGTCTCCTTACAGGACAGAAAGGCCAGGTATAAATCCAGACTCCTCCTCTTCCTTGGAAGCCTCCCATCCAAATACTTTCCAGGGTGAAGGCTGTGACTGGACCAAGGCCACCTACCCTGTTTCCCTGAAAATAAGACCTACCCTGAAAATAAGCCCTAGCATGATTTTTTGGGATTTTTGGAGGATGCTTGAAATATAAGCCCTACTCCAAAAAGAAGCCCTAGTTACAGATTCCCCGGTGCAGCTGATCTGGTCACATGGGGAGGGGGGGCAAAATCATGTGGGGGAAAAGACATCCCCTGAAAATAAGCCCTTATGCATCTTTTGGAGCAAAAAATATGATTGAAATCTATAAAATTATGCATGGGGTAGAACATGTTGACAGAGAGAAAATTTTCTCTCTTTCTCACAATACTAGAACCAGGGGGCATCCATTGAAAATGCTGGGGGGAAGAATTAGGACTAATAAAAGGAAACGCTTCTTCACGCAACGTGTGATTGGTGTTTGGAATATGCTGCCACAGGAGGTGGTGATGGCCACTAACCTGGATAGCTTTAAAAGGGGCATGGACAGATTGATGGAGGAGAAGTCGATCTATGGCTACCAATCTTGATCCTCTTTGATCTGAGATTGCAAATGCCTTAGCAGACCAGGTGCTCAGGAGCAGCAGCAGCAGCAGAAGGCCCTTGCTTTCACATCCCAAAGGCACCTGGTGGGCCACTGCGAGTAGCAGAGTGCTGGACTAGATGGACTCTGGTCTGATCCAGCAGGCTTGTTCTTATGTTCTTCTTATGTTCTAAGACCCTGTCTTATTTTCGGGGAAACACGGTAGCACGTTTCCATGCCAGAGTGGAGACCTGAACCTGGGTTCCCCAGATCCTACTCCAACATCTTAACCACCACATCACATAGCAAGGTTACACAGACAATATAGTGCTGGGTTTAGGTCAGGTTGCACCTGTAGCCTTCTGGGTCCAAGAAGTAAAAATGAAAGCATCCAACTGTTCCACACATTGGATGGTCAGATGGCGGAGGGGGGAATAAAACCCAATTATCCCAATGAGAGGGCAATCTGGAGATCAGCTGTAATTCTGGGAGATCTCCAGGCCCCACCTGGAGGTTGGCAACCCTACCCCTGGGGATGAGTCACATGTATTTCCAATGTGGAGTTGGGATATCCAGCCGGCTTAAAGGAAATTAACTGATGGGGTGAAGAAGAGATAGAGACGGAACAGATGAAAACGTTCAATTCTGCTTAAAATTAATAACAGGTCTTCATAATACTCTTGTAGGGGGAAGGAGGTCTCAAACATAACCCATATGTACATCTTTGATGTTAGTTTTACTGACTCAGCTTTGCTGGATCGCCAGCTTGGCATGGCCAAGGCTCTTACTGTTTGGCTTAATGAAATTGTCAGTGGGTTTTGCCTTGAAATGAACAAATAAAGTGCAGCTTTAAACAGTTCTCTTCTCCAGCAGACCACAAAGAGAAACTCTCCCAGAGTTATCAGTGCTTGGGGGAAAAAAATCAAACCCTATTTTTATTGAGCTGTGCAACCTTCTTTAATAAACGGACAGTAGAGAAAATGCAAAGAAGGGAAAGGGTGCGTAGGTTTCTTTCATCCGCCAAGAACCGTACTGCCATTTAACACTATTATATGAACCTCAGATGCTTCCTAGTACATAAATCTGATTACTGACACATCTAGACCAATACTGTCTATTCTGACTGGCCACAACTTTCAACTATGATGGCATAGTCACTCAGCAGTCTTTGGTATGTGTCACATGGTGGCCCTTTCCCCACTTACCGTTTGCGGCGCGCTACTCTCAGCGTGAGTCATTTCTGGCGCGGGGTCGTGTTCCCCACTGCCCCGTGCTCTGCGCGGGGTCATCGAAAGGTGCCGTTTCTTCAGCGCCAGAAATGAAGGGATGCGCTGAGGGGATGCGAGAGCAGCAGAGTCGGGCCGCTGCGTTGTCGCCGCCCAGACTCGTGGGGAGCGCCGCTGGACCCCGCGCTATTTGGGGAGAGTAGCACGCAGCAAACGGTAAGTGGGGAAAGGGCCCCAGTCAGAAGTTGCAAGCCACTTCTGGCAACACCAACAAGGGACTTTCAAGGCAAGTGAAAAACAGAAAGTGGTTTGCCCTTGCCTTCCCCTGCAGAATCTTCCTTCAAAGTCTCCCTTCCAAGTCCCAACTTATGGAGACCCCAGCAAGGGGCTTTCAGTGCATGTGAGAAGCAGAGTTGTGGTGTTGTGTGGTTTCCAGGCTGCGTGGCCATGTTCTAGTAGCATTTTCTCCTGACGTTTCACCTGCATCTGTGGCTGGCATCTTCAGAGGATCTGATCCTCTGAAGATGCCAGCTACAGATGCAGGTGAAACGTCAGGAGGCTAGAACACTACCTATGTTCTGTTCAACCCCTCCTATTCTGCCTCACTTCCCAACCACTGCCCCCAACCACCTCCCCCTCCCCCAAGCTCCCTGTAGCCCAGCTGCTGCTCTCCGCAGAGCCCGGCCTCCAGTGATGTGCTTTTAAAAGCACTGAGGGCAGGGGCGGGGCTTGGGGCAGGGCCCCGCCCCAAGCCCCGCCCCTGCCCTCAGTGATTTTAAAAGCACATCACTGGGGGGCCAGCAACTGCTCTCCCCAGGCTCTTGGGAGACCAGCAACCGGGCTGCAGGGAGCCCAGTTAGGGGGCAGGGCATGGGGTTTTTAAAAGCATGTAGCTTTTAAAAGCATGTAGCTGGAGGCCGGCAACTGCTCACCCCAGGCTCTGGGGAGAGCAGCAACTGTAGGGAACTGAGGTGGGGGGCTTAGAGGTGGGGCCCTGCCCCTGAGCTCTGCCTTAAGCCCTGCCCCCAGCCTCTGTGCTTTTAAAATGGCAAACCACTTCCAAAGGTCTTGGAGCAGCAGTGGCGTAGGAGGTTAAGAGCTCATGTATCTAATATGGAGGAACCGGGTTTGATTCTCCACTCTGCCGCCTGAGCTGTGGAGGCTTATCTGGGGAATTCAGATTAGCCTGTGCACTCCCACACATGCCAGCTGGGTGATCTTGGGCTAGTCACAGCTTCTCGGAGCTCTCTCCGCCCCACCCACCTCACAGGGTGTTTGTTGTGAGGGGGGAAGGGCAAGGAGATTGTAAGCCCCTTTGAGTCTCCTGCAGGAGAGAAAGGGGGGGTATAAATCCAAACTCTTCTTCTTCTTCTTCTTCTTCTTCTTCTTCTTCTTCTTCTTCTTTTGCCTTGGAAAACCTACAAGGTCACCATAAGTAAACTGTGACTTGATGGCCATTGTCTGCATAGTGACCCTGGTATCCGTCGCTAATCTCCCATCTAAACACTGACCAGGGGGAACTCTGCTTAGTTTCCGAGATCTGGTAAGATTGGTTCCTTTCTGCCCCCACACTTTAATATTTCCCCATTTTGCAAGTAAAATATGGAAATATTATTTCGTGTCTCTGATTGAGAAAACCCCGTGGCGATCAGCATGCAGAATACATATTAAAGGCTTAATTTTGTACAATTTACAGTATTAAAGATCAGAGTATTGCTTCGCCTTTATTGTGACAAACCCAAATTGAAAACAGAAAGAAATACTGTCAGAGAAAATGTGCTGATGCCAGAAAAGTAAACACTCTGATGGGAGAAAGAAAGAGCATTTTTCTCCTCCTTTTCTGTTTCTCATTTAGGCTGAAATCTGGAGAGCCGGTTCATAGAGAACTTCAGTTAGGGTGGAAATCAATCACTGGATATGTGCATTCGTAAAGGCCGTAATTCGGATCATGTGTTCTTTCTCCTTTTGAATTAGACTCAACACAAAGGCAGCAGCTTATGAATCTTCATGTCGGGGCAAAAAAAATGGGACTGGATATCTGTGAAGTTGTTGCAAGTGTCAATTGAAGGCTATACATTCAAAACAAGATGTCTGCAACCAAGGAACTGCATCGGCCCCTCAGATCAGATCAGTAAAGGAAATTCAGCCCAACATCACAACATCTTTAGGTTTTTCAAAATTCTTTCCTTGGACAGTATTCGTTTTTTATTGTCAGTTGATGTACTGACAGTTATGTTTGTTTTATTGTTGAGAGTTCCCTTAAATATTCATCATCATCATCAACCTTTTTATTGGCATAAATTTAAAATACAACAGGGAGGTTGAGGAGAATCAAGTTAAAATAAGTAGGTTCGAACATTTCCAGCAGTTAAAACAATAAATAAATAAGAAGCAATAACCGCGTCTGTGGCCAGTCTGCTGTGCCAAGCCAGGAGCCCCAGCAGCGATCTACCAGGGATCTCTGAGGAGACTGATCACAAAGCAGAAAGAAGGATTCCTTAAGTATTCCCTGGAATGAAAGTTTGCACCTCTGAACCAGGTGAACAGATATCATAAGAACATAAGAACATAAGAACAAGCCAGCTGGATCAGACCAGAGTCCATCTCGTCCAGCTCTCTGCTACTCGCAGTGGCCCACCAGGTGCCTTTGGGAGCTCACAGGCAGGAGGTGAAAGCAATGGCCTTCTGCGGCTGTTGCTCCCGAGAACCTGGTCTGCTAAGGCATTTGCAATCTGAGATCAAAGAGGATCAAGATTGGTAGCCAGAGATCGACTTCTGATTGGTAGCCAGAGATCGACTTCTCCTCCATAAATCTGTCCAAGCCCCTTTTAAAGCTCTCCAGGTGAGTGGCCATCACCACCTCCTGTGGCAGCATATTCCAAACACCAACCACACGTTGCGTGAAGAAGTGTTTCCTTGTATTAGTCCTAATTCTTCCCCCCAGCATTTTCAAGGGACGCCCCCTGGTTCTAGTATTGTGAGAAAGAGAGAAACATTTCTCTCTGTCAAGTGACCACTTGTTGCTCGCATGCCTTTCAGCCAGTCCCATGTTGGCACATGGGCATGAATTCCAGTAGAGATGCTAAATCCAAGGTTGCAAAATGCCTGGGGCCAGAGGGTACAATAGAGTCCACCCTCAAAGCCGCCATTTTCTCCAGAGGAAGGGACCACTGAAGTCTGGAAGTCCGTCATAATTCTGGGAGGAAGTCATCCGTAATTCTGTAATTCTCCAGGCCCCGACTGGAGGTTGGCAACTCATGGTCCTGAGTTTAGGGCCGTGGTGGCGAACCTTTGGCCCTCCAGATGTTATAGGCTACAATTCCCATCAGCCCCTGCCAATTGGCCATGCTGGCAGGGGCTGATGGGAATTGTAGTCCACGACATCTGGAGGGCCAAAGGTTCGCCACCACTGGTTTAGGGAAATGTTGAAGAGGACCGCCTTAGATTACATCATGTTTTTTCCTAATAAAAATCAGGTGTACATCCAAGAGTCGTCTACCAAATCGAATCTATGAAAGGGTAAGGTTAGTGATATGAAACTTCTGGAATTTTTGCAGCCGTGGATGGGGGTGGGGAGGAAAGTTGTCCTGTTTCTTTCTTTTTTGGGGGGGAAAGCACAAAACTTTGAGGAAGGGGGAAATGGAATATATGCAAGACTGACTCTCAAACCAAAATTTACTTGGTAGCTTTAACAGCTCACAGTTTATAATTTAGTTACTGTATGAAATTGTACTGGTTGGCCTAGCTATGGAATTTAAAAGTATAAAAGCCTCCATTTGCTACAAGAAAAAAAGATGCATATATACCTGTTAATTGAGAGAGAGCTGCAAACTGTTGCACCCTACACATGGAACTTTTGTCACCAAAATTAAAGTTGAAATTTAATTACTGCCTTTATCCTTCACCTTTTTCCCCAGCGGAGGCCCAAAATGGCTGACATCACTCTTTTCTCCTCTGATTTATCCTCACAACAACCCTGTCAGGTAGGTAGATTCTGCACTGCATATGTATAATGAGCTGCAGACCCCTTGTGAGGTAGGTGGGGCTGAGAGAGTTCTGAGAGAACTGTGACTGGTCCAAGGTCACCCAGGAGACATCACGAGGAGGAGGGCAGAATAGACCCTGATTCACAAGATCAGAGGTCGATTCCGCACTTGCGTTATCGACCTAAGTTCGAGCTGCGTTCAACCTAAGTGCTCCGCACAACTACTAGGATCGACGTGGTTTTGTACGCAAACGCCCGTGTAACGGTCCGAAATTTCCGACTCAGTTGGGAACTACTACTTTTTCAGGGAACCCGCGCTCGAACTCAGCTCGGGATTTCGGTAGAATGCCGGAATCTCTGGTGCCCAAGGAGTCCCCCATTCAGCCAATCACAGCTGAGAGTGTTTGAACATCATTACAGCTGGAGAACATAGCGCCGAAAATCGGCGCTAATTTTTTTTCCCCTGCTTCTTTGTTGCGTTGAAGGCGATGGCTGCTGCACAGCGGCACAATTTCGCGCATACCAATGTGAAGCGGCCAATCAAAACCATACCTTCACATCCCTCAGAACATTCCTGTGGCAGTTTTTTTTTAATAATGTGTCAGTGGGGATAGAAGCGGAACATGGCACGATGAGCAGTAGCCAATTGGAGCGAATTGGCGAAGAGGCACGGGATGATTTCGCCCTTCACCGAGCTGGGATCAAAGCAGGTTGCGATAAAGGGGAACAACAGTAAAGCCCGACCCTGGGAGTTAGCACCGCTTCTGCATAGGAACTGGAGTGAACCTATTTTACTCTAATGTCTTGAGGGAGTGCCCCAACAGAGTCACCGCAAAGCTTCTTATCCACTGCACCAAACTAAGCAGCATATGACTGGCATCAAAACAAAGTAAAATGTATTCTTCATTCTCATTAAAATAGTCCATAAAGCATAGTGGGTTTTGTTTCCCAACCTGTTCATCTGATACAAAGTTTGTCATATTACAAATAAAGAATCTCAACAAATTACAAACGTCTTCCCTTCTATTCGCCACAACAGGCATCTTGCAGGGTAGGTGGGGCTGAGAGAGTTCAGAGAGAGCTTCCTGTGGAGGAGGGGGAAATCAAACCCAGTTTGTCAGGTGAGAGTCCACTGCTCTTAACCACTACACCACGCAATATCGTTCTCGAGCCTAGCCTTCACTATGAAAATGGCCCCTTTGCTGCATCAGCCCTGATGATTTTAATTTTTCACTTCTTGTTTTCTGAAGACTAGCTGAATGTTCGTGTTCTCGTGTTCATGACACTGATTGCAGCTGCTTAATGTATGTAAAAAGAAAATGCAGTCCCTAGCATGTCCCGTGCTCCCCCCTGTATTTTTCTCTCCCATTTGAACGGGGCCACTTGGCACACTACCTGTATTGCTTAATAAACCCTGCTCAAAGGAGAGCCACGATGCTCACCAGGTTTAATGTTATGCCTTCTGCCTTGTTACATGGCAGATTTAATAAGCAAGAAAAGGCTAAAAGATTGTGCCCGTGTAACAATGGCTCAGTTGAATCTCTGGCCCACCAATTACTACACTGTCTCAGATTCAAGGAAATCAGATCCGAGTATGTGAATCTTACTCCTTTACATTTACCCCATCTCCCCGATTTAATTAGATGACACTACTTGTTGGACAATCCTGATCCTTCTCTCTGTATATAGTGGCAGACTTTCTCCTGGAAATTACTAAACGCCAGTAGATTTCCTTCGACCCAACATTTATTTCCTGTATTGTATATGCTTTTTAACCCGCGTTTATTATTGTTGTACTGTTGTCAATGCCAATAAAGGCTTGCTATCTGTATTCCCCCTCCCCCTCAATCTCTTTGTCTGTCCTCCCTCCACTCCGTCATCTTGACCCAAGTGGTCTGGAAATGAAACCCCAGCCAAATGAATTTCAAATGGGGTCTCCAGACCAGGAACGCAGACTGCAGCACTCAGCCTTTTAGATCACTCCCTGCCCTTGGAGAAATGATAAGCCAGAAGTAGCAAATTGCAAGCAAGTTCCTACCTGTGACTCAACTCAAGATGCTGGTTAAGTGGCTAGTAATGGATGGAAATGCAAAGAGAACACAACTTCCCAGAAAACGGTTGCGGAAATCACTGCAGGGGCATTTCTTACCCATGGTGCTCTGCAGCTATATTATAGAAAAGACATACTCGAGAGACTGCAGCCCCTATGAAGTTAATTCTTGTACCAGATCTTTATTCATTCATTCATTTAAGTGCACAGAAGGGCAGTTTTCACAGTAGAGTATATTAAGACTTTTTTCCTGACCTGAATGGCCCAGAGTGGCAGTATCAGGAGCAGCAGTGGCGTAGTGGCTAAGAGGTGTGGCTAAGAGCAGGTGCACTCTGATCTGGAGGAACCGGGTTTGATTCCCAGCTCTGCCGCTTGGCAGGTTGTTGGAAGGCTTATCTGGGAATTCAAGTTAATACCTGTACACTCCCACCCTGCTGTAAGCTGGGTGACCTTGCGGGGCTGAAGTCACAGCTCTGCAGAGGCTCTTCCTCAGCCCACCCACCTCACAGGGTGTTTGTTGTGAGGGGGGAAGGGCAAGGAGATTGTAAGGCCCTTTTGAGTCTCCTGCAGGAGAGAAAGGGGGGATATAAACCCAAACTCTTCTTCTTCTTCTTCTAATTAGTATTTGCATGGGAGACTCCCAAGGAAGTTCATGGTTGCTAGACAGAGGCAGGCAATGGCAAATCCCTCTGTCTGTGCCTTGACCAGGATAATCTGGGCTCCCGGTTGCCAACTCTGGGTTGGGATATACCTGGAGGTTTGGGGGGGTAGAGCCCTGGGGAGCGTTTGGGGAAGGGAGGGTCCTCAAAAGGGTATAATGACTTAGACCCCACTCTTCAAAGCAGCCATTTTTTTAACAACAGAACCGTACATACATACATACATACATACATACATACATACATACATACATACATACATACATACATACATACATACATACATACATACATACATACATACATAAGCCTTTATTGGCATAGTCAGAAAGAGTTACATAAATCGGGAACAATTGCATGAATACATGATAGATAAAAGGCCCCACGGGGAGCACAACAAATACGTTCTACTGGGAACTCTCCACTATCTCCGCAATGAAATTGGCGATCTCTTCACAAAGACCGGGGTCCAAGTTGTTTAACAATAGAGATAACCTAGTCAAATCAGGCAGCCCAGATTGGAAGAAAAAAAATGTAAGTTGGTATATTTAGATCTGATGTTATCAAATCTGGGGCAGTGCAAGAATTGGAGAGTCAGGGTTTCAACCACATTAAGTTTGCAACTGCATAACCTTGCAGATTTATCTAAGTTGCTGAACCTACCCTTTAACAGGGCAGAGGGCATAACGTTAAATCGCGCAGTGGTAAGGGCTCTCCTTGCGCGTGGGTTCGTTAAGGTATGGAGGTAATAGGCCATACGTCTCTGCTCAAATGGAATTAGGAGTTGTGTTGGAGAGCAGGTTCGTTTGGCTGCTAAATGTAAATTTGCAAATTCTAGATCTAAAAGCCGATCTCTGAGCCTATTGTACGCTTCCGAACAGGACATTAGGTAGAGTGATTCAATAGGCAGGCCGATGGAAATAATCTTTCTCTCGATTTACAACAGAACCAATCACTACCATCTGGAGGCCAACTGTATCAGCGGGGGGATCTCCAGGTGCCACCTGCAGGTTGGCAACCTTACCCAGGCTACCCTGCTCTTGTCAGATCTCACAAGCTAAGCAGGGTCAGCCCAGATCCGTCCTTGAATGGGAGACCATCAAGGAAGTCCAGGGTCACTATGCAGAGGCAGGCAATGTTCCAGTCCTGGACAGGTGCGGAGTGAGGAGGAACTGCGCCCAAGCGCGCATTCACCCTGCGCCCCCCACCACACCCATGCACCAGTGCAAACCCCGGGCATCATGCCCCACCTGTCCCCTGGGCGCTACGCCTCTGGTCCAGGAGCACTTTAGAAGCTCACAAGATTTTCAGGGTATAAACTTTCAAGAATCAAAGCTCCCTTCCTCAGATAGCACTTCCTCAGACATGGGACCTTTCCCCACTTACCTTAAGCCCTGCGCTACTCTCCTAAAGTAGCGCGGGGTCCAGCTGCACTCCCCACTTCAGGGGCGGCGAGAACGCAGCCGCCCCGACGCTGCCCCTCTCGCGCCCCCTCAGCGCACGTAATTCCTGGCACCTTTTCAAATGGCGCCTTTTGATGACCCCGCGCAAAGCGTGGGGTCGTGGGAAAGCCGGGGCGGCGCCGGGAATTGCGCGCGCTGGGAATTGCGGGCAGCAACCCTCCAACAAGGGTAAGTGGGGAAAGGGCCATGATGAGGGGAACACGGACACTGAAAAGCTCGTGCCCTGGAAATCTCATTGATCTCTGGAGTCAATTCTAGCTCTTTCTATAGCAGACCAACGTGGCTAACCCTCTGCAGCTTGGTTCTTTCTGGATTTACAGTGGGCCTGGTGGAGTTCTGACATACAGTTCAGAATTCACGGGTCTCCCTCCCTCCCTCACTCCCTCCCTCCCTCCCTTCCTTTCCTTTTTTTTCAAGCATCACTTTGCATAATAAATCTGCTTCTGTCGATTTTCTGCTCAAGCACAGTGTCTTGCTAGATGAAGAATAAAATAAAAGATCCATTCCTATAGATCACCTATATTAAAATGCATCTACTGTTAAAGCAAATCTGGGCTTTGCCGTTAACACGGTTTTCCAAATGAAAGGGCTGTGAGTTGCTGATGAGATAGATGGAACTGGAGATGTGGAGAGCAGCAGTGGCGCAGGAGGTTAAGAGCTCGTGTATCTAATCTGGAGGGACCGGGTTTGATTCTCCGCTCTGCCGTCTGAGCTGTGGAGGCTTATCTGGGGAATTCAGATTAGCCTGTGCACTCCCACACACGCCAGCTGGGTGACCTTGGGCTAGTCACAGCTTCTCGGAGCTCTCTCAGCCCCACCCACCTCACAGGGTGTTTGTTGTGAGGGGGGAAGGGCAAGAAGATTGCAAGCCCCTTTGAGTCTCCTACAGGAGAGAAAGGGGGGATATAAATCTCAATCTCTCTCTCTCTCTCTCTCTCTCTCTCTCTCTCTCTCTCTCTCTCTCTGGGTTCACTGATCAACTTGAGAAATGCAGATAAATGTGGCATTCCAGGATTCCCGGCAGTTTCTTTTTTCCATGCTGTTCATCATCAAAATCGGCTGGCTGAGGAATGTTGGCCCGATGTGCTTTTCACTTTTGTTATCCCTCTGAATGGTGTGAATTGCATTTTTGTTCTTGGGCTGTTTTTGCTTCGCCCCGCTTTATTGCCAGTTGACAAGAGAGTTGACATTTTGGACTCTTGGGAGTCCCCACGGAGGTTGCTCTTTGGAGCAACTGTAACCTCTATCTGTGGGTCCTGTGGGGCAGAACTTGGAATGAGTTTGCAACAACAAATTTTAAAAACAAAATGGTTTACTTCCTTAACATATAACATCAACATTTAACATCACACTTCAAGATCCTGTTCAGGTTGCATTTTCAAGTCCTTAAATTTACAGTCTTCTGATACTGCCAAGTCCAATTCTTCTTTGCAAGTGGGTTGGCTCCTGAAGACTCCAAGGGCTTGGTGAACAGGATTCAACATGATGAAGGTTTCCAGGAGAACTCTCACCCATTACAAACATAAGAAAAACCCTGAAACAATAAACTCCAACATTTACAACATAGCAAAAATAAACAACTCCCTTCCCACTAGTCCCCAACAACATTGCAGTTACCTTAACAAGGTGTTCAGGGCTTATGCAAATCAAGGTCCGAGCCTGGTAGCCTTGTCTCCTCCAAACTACATGAGCTCTGCAGCCTCGTGCTGCTTTGAGTCGCCACCCCTTTCTGGGTCAACCCATTCTGAGCATGGGGGTTACACAACGACAGGCCCTTTCCCGACAGTCATCCAACAGAACCCTCCAAGGAATTACAGGAGGAGAGCCATGACAAGGGAGTTAATTTGCCTGTTTATCATATCTGGCCTCTGACTTTTTTAGATGAGCAGGAGTGCAGTTCCACAGTTTAGGGAGAATGAAATCCCCAGCTATTTCAAAAAGAGGTGGGTTGGGGATCAGGGGGAAAGGTTGAGAAGAGGTATGCGGATCCATGCGGCTCATCCACGACCAACGCTTCCAAAATAGATTAGTTACCAAATGGTACTGTCTGATTTAAATTACACATTAATTCCCTTGTTTCCAAAGTAATGGCTCGTAATTCTTTAGGTTAGAGCAAGGCAGAGCATGCTGGCGTGGTGCGGAGGTTATGAGCAGCAGACTCTAGTCTGGAGAACTGGGTTCAATTCTCCACTACTCCACATGAAGCTTCTCGAGTGAACTTGGGCTAGTCACAGATCTCTGAACTCTCTCAGCCCCACCTGCCTCACAAGGTGTCTGTTTGTGGGGTGGGGAAGATGATTGTAAGCCTCTCTGTATAACTTTGAGAAAGCAGAGTAGGCAGAGGTTGAGGGTGACTCAGATGGGCACCGTGGTGGCAGGCTGGCTCCTAGGCCATCCACTGTGGCGCCCTGCCCCCTGCCTCCCTGTGGGCCGTCTTCTGACCTCCCCAGGGCCTAGAGAGGGCAGGAGGTGGCCTGCAGAGAGGTTGGGGGGCTCGAACAAGCCGCATGGCAGCAGGCCAGCACAGGAGTTGGCCTGCTGCTGTGGTGCCCATCTGAGCCACCCCTGCCCCCAGCCCTGCCCCCGAGCACAGGGGGGCATCCAGAGTGGGTGTTGTCCCCGGGCACCATTTCCCCCGATATGCCTCTGTGTGGAGGAGTGCGGAAACAAATCCAGTTCACCTGTTTAGAGTCAACTGATCGTGTGGAGGAGTGGGGAATCAAACTCATTTCTCCAGATTAGAGTCTACCTGCTCTTAACCACTGCACATGCTGGCTCTCCTGCGTGAGCAGCAGATGCCCTAACTAGCCCCACAGTCCTTCCCCATGATGGATTGCAAGTGCACCGTGATTAATGGTAATCAACTGATCGTTTTTACACCAACAGGAAGTTCATCCTGAGAAACATATCCATGATCCTCTGCTCAAATCATGGCTGTCCGTGGCTACCATGCCAAGTGAAGATCTGCCCTTTGCCATTTCAGTGGGGCCAAAGAAACATGTACAAACCCAAAGATGGCACAGTTTTAATTATGAACTGTGACACTGAAAAACTGGTTGGTCGTCGCAGCGTGCTATTGTAGCTCCCATGCCGCAATTTCTGCTTTTAGAGCATGCACTTCTTAGGGAGAAAGATACTAAAAACAGTCCATAAAAGTTATGAAGAGGTGGGCAACCTTATCGAGGCCTTAGCATCAGGAGTCTTTCACACCCTCAAGCAGAAAATGGAAAACCAGAAAGACACCTGTACCAAGTAATGTGAACGCAGTAAACTCAAGTACAGAGACAAAAGCTAGATAATAAGAGAAAAGATCTTGATAGGACCTTCTGCTATGATAATTTCAGTGACCTCTAACAGCACTGTTGCCTCTTTTTTATGTATAATGCTGACCAAGAGTTCACATTAACCTGACATAGGGAATGGAGGGAGAGAGGAATGGTTCATGTTGGTTATTGGCAACTGAACATATTAATTGGATCAACTTTAAAGCAAGCGAAGTTCCAAGCCAGTCACACATTCTCACCCCACAGGTTTGCTGTGATAGTTTGAAGGATTGGAGCACCTTCCTTATGAGGAAAGGCTGCAGCGTTTGGGACTCTTTAGTTTGGAGAGGGGGGATATGATTGAAGTCTATAAAATTATGCATGGGGTAGAAAATGTTGACAAGAGAGACATTTTTCTCTCTTTCTCACAATACTAGAACCAGGGGGCATCCATTGAAAATGCTGGGGGGAAGAATTAGGACTTCACGCAACGTGTGATTGGTGTTTGGAATATGCTGCCACAGGAGGTGGTGATGGCCACTAACCTGGAGAGCTTTAAAAAGGGCTTGGACAGATTTATGGAGGAGAAGTTGATCTTCGGCTACCAATCTTGATCCTCCTTGATCTCGGATTGCAAATGCCTTAGCAGACCAGGTGCTCAGGAGCAGGAGCAGCAGAAGGCCATTGCTTTCACATCCTGCATGTGAGCTCCCAAAGGCACCTGGTGGGTCACTGCGAGTAGCAGAGTGCTGGACTAGATGGACTCTGGTCTGATCCAGCAGGCTAGTTCTAAAAAAAAGATAGTTAAATGGAGACAAGGCGAATCAGGTAAGCTGCTTTGGATTCCCTTGTGGAGAAAGGCAGGATGTAAAAACAGCAGTGGCGTAGCTGCCAGGGGACAGGGTGGGGCGTCTTGCCCAGGGTGCGCACCGTGCATAGGCAAACCTTGGGTGTGGTGTCGGCGTTCCAAGGCATGGCAGGGCAGGCAGAAACGTGGCAGGGCACGCATATGCCCTTGGTGCAGTTCTCCCTTGCTATGCCCCTGAAAAGCAGTAAACCGTGTCTGGCTACGTTTTTCCTTGGTGGTGGTGAAAACTACCGTTATGTCATAGCTGACTTTCCAAGGCAAGAGACCAACAGACATGATTTGCAGTTGCCACAGAGTGACCCTGGACTCCCTTGGTGATGTCCCATCTAAATACTAACCCAGACTTGACCCTGCTTAGCTTGTGGAATCTGATGAGACTGGGCTACCTGGGCCATCCAGGTCAGGGCTGAACTGCCCACGGCAGGAGTAGAAATTTCCATCATGTCACAGCCAACTTATGGCAACACAAGAGACAAACAGAGGTGGTTTGCCATTGTCTGATTCTACAGAGTGATCCTTGGTGGACTCCCATCCAAATTCTAGCCAGGACCATCTTGCTTAGCTTCTGAGATCTGATGAGATCAGGCTACCCTGGGTCCTCCACCTCAGGGCCATTTTTCCTGAGCTCTGAAGATTTAAAGGGATATTGCCATCATCTGTCAATCAACCCTCCTGCGCATAGCACTACAAAAGACAATCTCCAAGTTGGTCACCAACCCCCTGGACCAGTGATGGCGAACCTTTTCGAGACCAAGTGCCCAAACTGCAACCCAAACCCCACTTATTTATCGCAAAGTGCCGACACAGCAGTTTAACCCGAATACCGAGGTTTTAATTTAGAAAAAACGGTTGGCTCCGAGGCATGTGTTACTTGGGAGTAAGCTTGGTGGTAGTCAGTAGCTCTGCTTTGAAGCAATTGTACAACTCTTCCAACAGGTGAATCATGACCCTAGGAGGGTTTACTCAGAAGCAAGCCCCATTGCCAGCAACTGAGCTTACTCCCAGGTAAAGGATCACGCTTTAGTTCTTCGCATGGAAATCTGTGGGGTTTAACAGCGCTTAACAGGGTTACCTACACTGCTTCCCCACAACTAGGTCTTAGGTTTAATGCTAATAATTGAGCCCAGCGGCCCAGGACAGCCTAGATGTGGGGGGGGGGACTCTGTTTGCGCATGCCCACAGACAGGGCTCTGAGTGCCACCTCTGGCACCTGTGCCATAGGTTCGCCACCACTGCCCTAGACCATTTATCATGATATGCAAATGGGTTTTTTTCCATGCCTCTTCAAAGTGCTTTCAAAGCACACAGGAGCATGAAACATAAAAACAAAGTCCCACGACTCCTCCTTGGAGGAGCTTTCCTGTTCCTACTGCCGGTGCAGGAATGAGTTTGGAGGGCCATCTCTCTCCGAAAGCATTTCAAAGGTTGCTGAAGATATTCTTGGGTCCATTGAAAGCTCTTCTCCATTTCTACCTGAGGACACAGAGCTACACATGGGATGGGAATGTCAAATCCCCTCCTTCCCTGATGCATAAAACATGCCATCGACACTGTCAAATGTTTTCCTGACACTTTTGCCACGTCGCATAATGCAGAGTGACTCCAGTCTAAACAGTGGTTTCCATGGTCATCAACAGGAGTAACTCTGTATAGGATTGCCCCGTGACTGCTTTGGAACTGAAGACACAAAGTTCTTGTAATTTACAGTTTAATCCTGGGGATGTGGGCCTCCTTCTGGCACTGAGCATCTGGAGCATGAGAGGGGGGCATGCATAGGACAGGGCTTCACGTGGGGAAGAGTCAGGCTTCCTGTCTGACTGCAGTCATTCCCGTGTCTCATTTCCTCCTGAGCAGCCAAGGACTGCAGATGGGAAAACAACAGCCAATCGCGGCTCTGCTCTGCACCCCCCTGTTCCTTATTCATCTTTTCGTCCCGATTGGGAGTGTCATTTGCGAAAACGAAGCTTGTTTATGGAAGACCTGATGCTGAGTGAGGATTCAGGCATTCTGAAATTCGCTGATGCACCCGAATGCAAATTTCGTGGGGTTTTTTCGCTTTTCAACAAAGAGAGCTGTAGAAGGATTCCCCTTGCAGATGACAACAGGGGTGCCTAAAGATGGACTTCCAGACCAGAGACTCAAAACCTTCACTAGTTGGGTGACTTCTGTGGTACCCATGCTGTGTTGGTAACGTAACATATGCAATGTACACTTATACATCAAAGCATCACCTATTGCTGTTGAATACCCTTGGTAACTTTAATCTATCTGCTCCAATTTCTTTTTTTGCACTTAGAATGTTTATTTATTTATTCATTTATTTAAAACATTTATTTATTACTAGGGGGGCCCCGGCCCCACCTTGCTGTTGCTATTGTCCTTCTCATCACAGTCCGCAACCCATACAGATGTCCGTGCAGGTCCAATGATCCGCAGCATAGCCTTTTGGGGTGGTCAAATCTGCGTGTGTAGGGGGGGAACCCCACCTGACATCTCACACAGCAAAGTGTGTATGTGTTTCACTTCCACTCGTATTTCCTAACAGTATTACCTATTTACTGCTTTAACTGCTCATCTCTGGCCATCTGCGCAAACATTCCAAGCCCTCATACCAACCCCTCAGGCCACAGACATGCTGCACGAACATTCTAAGGGTGACAGTTAAACACAGCCAGCTTCATGGCCTGGTGCACCAGGAAAAAGACGTTTTACCTGGCTCAGGTATGGACTTTCAGCGATTTGAAGGTCCAATTACCTGCCCACAACAGGGAGGGACGTCATGTGAAAATTTGGGGGCGATCCGTCCAGCCGTTTCGGCGTTAGGGCATGACTAACAAAGTCACTGTTGGCTTTTTATATATATAGATTTAAAACATTCTTCTTCACAAAGCAGCTTACAGCACAGATGAAACACATAAAATAAAATATCTTAAAACCTAAGGTTTAAGATCACAATTCAAGGCTGCTGATAAATAACGGCCTAGATTCAACTAGGCCATAATTGAGACAGGAGGCAGTCTCTTTAAAATAATGAGACAGGGGAAGATATTACTCTGAGCATATGGAGTCTTACAGCAGGATCATATACCCTTTTCCCCAATCCATGGGCTGGATCCTGAGAAGCATTTCTGTGTCTTTGAGAATTTCAGCCCATGAAGTGCAATTTGTAATGCTCTCCAAGAGCATTGTCTGTATCAAGCTTCTTTGAGAAAGCGGCCAATTCTAAGAAACGCAGTCATGGTAAGCTGGGTCTTGGTGGGTCCACTGCCACGAGGAAAGGGTTAATGCAAACTCGGAAACAAGGCTGATATTTTATTAACCTTTTGCAAAGAGAATTGTTAGTTATGGGCAGGAGCAGCATTAAGAGGGAAGGAAAAGGCCACTTGCCCTAATAAGCCGTGCCCCTGCGGAGGCATCCTTGATCTTCATCTCCGTCCCGGAATAAATTACGCGGAGACTTTTCCTGCACTCATTTATAAAATCTCATTTAAGGACCTGTCTGGGCCATTTGTCCCAGGGTCTAAGCTGTTCTAGGAATTCAGAGGCATCAAGGCAGGCCCCAGAGAGTCACTTGTACAGATTTTTCAAGAGCTTTAACTGCATGGTTATTACATTCACAAGGTGTAAGCAGTTGGGGAAATGTTGCAGGGGTTTTATATAAAAAGAAGCGCTTGTGTGCGAGGGAGGGAGGGAAGGAGGGAGGGAGGGAAGGAAGGAGGGAGAGAGGTCCATTCCGCACAACTCCCCTAAAACACTTCTAAAACATTTTCACCCTAACCACCACCCTGCTTTTAAGCATAAGCATAAGCATTTTATTGTCATTGTGCACGCACAATGAAATTTACAGCAGCATTCCTCGATGCACACAATTTCACTCATACCCCACCCTCACTTTCCCCTTCCTCCACCCATCCCTACACAGCCCCAAACACATCAACACGAAGCCTTTTGGTTGCACTCACCCCTTGACATGATTCCTAGCTGACATTACGTGATTTCCCCCCCCCTCTTTTTAAAGTCCTGTGTTGAATTGATTCTTCAATGCTACACAATGCTGCATTCTCTACTTCTCATATACTCAATGCTTCAAAGATTGCTCCCTCCAAATGGAAGAACAAACAGCTACATGCTGCAAGCAAACAGGCAAGGAGAAACTTTGAAGGAGCTCAGAAGATGGCACCGAGGAGGAAGTCCAGGGAAGCAGAGAAGCGTGGGAAATGTAGTAAATAAACTGAACAAATCAACTGAATCAACTGTAGTAAATCAACTGACATTTTCAAAATGTTTCAACCAGAGAATTGTTTTAAAAGGAAATTCACATGAAACGTTTTGAGGCTGTACCCCACAGGTGTCAAACTCGCGGTCCTCCAGATGTTATGGACTACAGTTCCCATCATCTGCTGCCAGCATGATGCTGGCAGGGGATGATGGGAACTGTAGTCCACAACACCTGGAGGGCCGCGAGTTTGACACCTATGCTGTACCCCAAACAACGCAGAACTCCCTGGAGGAAACGTTTTTATTTCCTGCTTCAAAACATTTTAAAAGGTTTGTGCAGAAAGGATCCAAGAGAGAGAGGAGGTGAACCTGCTTTGTGTGGGTCGGCAGTGGAATAAATGGAAAGATTAAAAGTGTTCTGGGGTATTTGGGGGGGAAAAGAACGTGCCTTCGAGTTGCAACTGACCATCCGTGGGGTTTTCAAGGCAAGAGGGGAGCAAAGACAGTTTGTCCTGGGTCGAATCCCCACTACCATCTTAGCCAGGTTTCAGAACACAAACTAACCAGGTTTGAGGGACGACCTCCCCATTGCTTGTGTGGCAGATTCCGTTTCTGGCGCTTGTTCTCCCTGTTAATCTGCATTCCGGCAGGACCTGGTTGCAAGTGGCATAGACCCCATTAACACGGTTCAGAGCTGATCCGAGGGGAGGGATGAGGGTTGAAACCCTGACTCGTTTCTCGCCCTGGAGTGTGACGCAGAATTTGGGCAACCAATCAGCACTGTGATGCACACAGTGATTCCTGTGATTCCTTGGTTTCATTTCCGCTTTTGCGATTGGCCAGCAGAAGGGGATGCAAACATTAAACAGTCAAACGCGTAACTTTGAATCGTCCATGGTTTACGCAAGTAACGATTAGCTGTTTGCACAGTTAAACAGTTAAACGTTTAACTTTTACACGCTGGTTTTTTTTATCATGCCCCTACAATATACGTTTCCACAGTGGGAAAAGGTCCCACCCCATCAAGGCACGCCAGCCAATCAGGGGAGAGCGTCGAAGCGAGCTCGCCTGGTAGTGGGGATTGCTAAGAGTTCTGCAACCGGATGTGTCTGCTGTGTGCTCGCTGCGGTGGGGAGGGAGGAACTCCAATGAAGAGGACACAGTTTCACAATGAACAGGTTTGGATCTGCGTGCAAATTTCAAGTGGGGATTCGACCCTGGTCTCCCTGCCTTCCTTGGAGGTCCAGGTACTGGCTCATGAAAATTGAAAAGAGCAGGTTAAGCACAAGAAACAGAAACAGAAGGACAAGGAAAAAACTCCTTCCCATCCCACTGAGCTGAGCTCCTTTCCATCCCTAAACTCTGCTCTCCTGAGGCTACATCTCCAGTCCTCCAGGAATTTCCCAAACCAAGGTTGGCAACTTTACCTGGTCCCTTGTCTCCCCACAACTTGACCGATTCTCAAGTGCTCTAAGCCTTGTGCTTCCCTCTGTGTGCTCAGTCCTTGGAAGGCCATTTTTACTCTTTGTTTGATATCCCCTTAAAGTCATGCTGGCAGGGGATTATGGGAACTGTAGTCCATAACATCTGGAGGGCCACGAGTTTGACACCTATGCAGTATACAAATACATTATGTAATTAGTTTATCATGAGAATCAGCATGGAAGAGTTGTTAAGAGGGGTAGACTGTAATTTGGAGAACCAGGTTGATTTCCCACTCCTGCATATGAACAGAGGTCTTTTAGGAGCAGCAGTGGCATAGGAGGTTAAGAGCTCATGTATCTAATCTGGAGGAACCGGGTTTGATTCCCAGCTCTGCCACCTGAGCTGTGGAGGCTTATCTGGGGAATTCAGATCAGCCTGTGCACTCCCACACATGCCAGCTGGGTGACCTTGGGCTAGTCACAGCTTCTTGGAGCTCTCTCAGCCCCACCTACCTCACAGGGTGTTTGTTGTGAGGGGGAAGGGCAAGGAGATTGTAAGCCCCTTTGAGTCTCCTGCAGGAGAGAAAGGGGGGATATAAATCCAAACTCTTCTTCTTCTTCTTCTTCTTCTTCTTATCTCATGAGCCGAATTTTTCCCCACTCTTACACAAGAGGTGGAGTGACCTTGGGCTAGTCACAGTTCTCTCAGAACTCTCTCAGCCCCACCTCCCTCACTAGGTATTTGTTGTGAGACGATTCAGGGAAGGGATTTGTAAGCCACTTTGAGACTCCTTACGGTTGAGAAAAGCGAGATATTAATCCAAACGTATCCAGTCCTAATTATGATACTTTTTTATCGTCAAGTCATAACTGACTCATGGCATCCGCTCATGGGGTTTGGAAGGCAAGAGAGAAGCAGAGGGGTTTAGCCATTGCCTGCCTCTATGTAGTAACCCTGGATTTCCTTGACAGTTTCCCATCCAAGTACTAACCAGGGCGGACCCAGCTTAGCTTCTCGTATCTAGGCAAGTTCAGGCTACCTTGGGCCATCCAGGTCAGAGCTATTATGATACCACTCAGACATAAGAATGATTGAAGTAAGACAATCTTAGCAGGGGCAGAGCGAGGGGGAGTTGCGCCCAGGGCATGCCTACATCCTGTGCTCCTGCCCACCCCCACCCCGCCCCCAAAACACCACACCTCCACCACACCCCTTACCACATGCCACTGCATTGCATTGCGCTCCGCCCTACCCCCTTGGCGCTACGCTACTGAATCTTAGTGTTTGTGTTTATAAGGTAAACAATATTTTAGAAAGTATCACAGTATTAAAATCCAGGTCCTTCCATTCCAAGATTCAACGTAAAAAGAGGTCTGTTCTGGATTAATAACTTCAGCTGCCATTTAATGAAGATTTCTTCTGGGCAAGGAAAAGTGAAATATACCAAACAGCAGCTCCTCTTGTTCTGGTAGTAAAAAAACCTCATGATGCAATTACTTCTGTGCTTCTCGCATAGTTCAGTTTCAGTTAATTATCCCAAAGCATTTGGCATCACTTGGAGATGACAGTATCCAAAGAACTGGAAAATCATTTTTCCAAGTACAACGTCTTTAAAAATACGCATGTCATAATTTCTGAATAAAAACAGAAGTCATGATATTTGATTAACATAGCCCTTCTTTTATTCCACCATTGGAAGACGAGCTCTTGGAAAACACGTGACCCGGATTTCAGATGTTCACTATTGGAAAATTCCACATTATCGACATGTCAGCCAGTCATTAGCGCCAGTCCAAATGGGGTATACAACCAAACGCAGAAAATAATCAGGTTTCATTCTGTAGGTGCAGAGAAAAGGGAAAGGGGTTTTAATTCCACTTATAAGTAAGGCTGTTTCTTCTCTCCCCCCCCCCCCCATGTTTCCTATAATGGGGAGATGGCAACCATAAAGCTGCTGACCAAAGAAACAATGCAGGCCTTAATGCTTACTGTTTCTTCATTGTTACTAAGCAAGAATGCCCCTTGTTCTCAATTCCACAGAATATGCGAACTAAACTGTTTTCGAGGTCTCAGTGTCCCCCAAAGATACCTTGAAGTTGCCCTTTTCTGATACAGAGAAAGGAACATAGAAAATGTTTAGGCTCTTTGTCCGGGAAATAGGGCAACAAAGAACAATGCCGATAAGGTAAAGACAGGGCCTTAGTTCACCAAACATCAAAGGGTGAAATACTCACATCTTCCAATAAGGATTTTAGCCAGCCCCAAATGTTTTGGGGAAAGGGAAAATCTCTACCTTTTTACATGATTGATTGATGATGGGGGCATTTTCGCGGTGCGTTCTTTTCTGCCATTTTGACGTAACCTGTCTTTATCCTATAAAAGTAAGAACCCGCTGCCATTTTGGTGTGGCTCCTCTGATACTGTCTTGCCCGTTGTTGGCCAAATAAAATATTTGATTTTATTCTGTATCGGCTTGAGCTTTTTGAGCTTAATAGTTTTAACCCGTTACTTCGCGGTAACACTGCCACAGCCCCTCCCAGGAATGCCTAGCCCCCAGCCACGCCCCCATTGTGCACTGCCCAGCCCCACTGGCGCTACGCCAGTTTGAATCCCACCACCATGGGAACCTATTACTAAATTTTTTGGATCCCACCACTGGTTAACACTGTTTTCCAAATGAAAGGGTTGTGAGTTGCTGACGAGACAGATGGAAATGGAGATGTGGAGTCTCAAGAGGTCTAGAACAACTACTGAGCTACATTGTCTGGGAGGCTCCAATATTGTTGCATACAATAGGTTCCCAAGAGAGGAGACCAGTGGTGAGATTCAGTAGGTTCACACCACTTTGGCAGAACCAGTTGTTAAAATGGTTCTTGTAAACAACCAGTTGTTAAATATAATGTCTATCCTCCAAATCAGCCATTTTTCTCTAGGAGGGCTGGTCTCTGTCTCCTGGAGATGAGTTCTAATTCCGGGACATCTCCATGTCCCGCCTGGTGGTTGGCAACCCAAATCACTTGTGGGAAGGGCTTAGTGGTAGAGAACATATTTGGAGTGCAAAAAGTCTCAGAGTACCAAATCCGGACAGGGAAGTTGCTGGGGATCTGACAGTGGAACATGAGGAGAGTGGGATTTGGTAAGGGGAAGATATAATGCCGTCGTGTTTTTTGTGTAGGCTCATTCCGCACATGCAGAATAATGCCCTTTCAAACTGCTTTCGGTGCTCTTTGAAGCTGTGCGGAATGGCAAAATTAACTTGCAAACAGTTGTGGAAGTGGTTTGAAAACGCGTTATTTTGCGTGTGCAGAAGGGGCCGTACTTACAGCTTCCCACGCGGCTGTGTGCTTCGCAGTGGGTTTTCCCCAAAGATTTCTTAGGAAACAGGATTTTGTGGCTGGGAAGTGCCCCCCCCCCTTCCAGTCAGACGGATCTGCCCTTCTGCCTGCCCTTCACTTCCTGGTTCTATCCCTGCCACAGGAACTGCGGTTGCATGGGTGGGAAGCGCCGGGAGGAGAGAGAAGTCCCATGGAAAGCAAAGTACACATTTTTTCCTTTTGCTTTTGTAACCTCTATCTGTGGGTTCTGTGGGGCAGAACTTGGAATGAGTTTGCAACAACAATTTTTTAAAACAAAATAGTTTACTTTCTTAACATATAACATATAACATCAACATTTTACATCACACTTCAAGGTCCTGTTCAGGTTGCATTTTCAAGTCCTTATATTTACAGTCTACTGATACTGCCAAGTCCAGTTCTTCTTTGCAATTGGGTTGGCTCCTGAAGACTCCAAGGGCTTGATGAACAGAATTCAACATGATGAAGGTTTCCAGGAGAACTCTCACCCATTACAAACATAAAAAAAACCCTGAAACAATAAACTCCAACATTTACAACATAGCAAAAATAAACAACTCCCTTCCCACTAGTTCCCAACAACATTGCAGTTACCTTAACAAGGTGTTAAGGGCTTATACAAACCAAGGTCCGAGTCTGGTAGCCTTGTCTCCTCCAAACTACATGAGCTCTGCAGCCTCTTGCTGCTTTGAGTCTCCACCCCTTACTGGGTCAACCCATTCTGAGCATGGGGGTTACACTTTCTCTGAGAAGGAGGGGGAAGAATCAAGCTTTCCCAGGCTTTGAAAGCCATGGGGCTTCTCTCGGCTGAGGCACGGTTAGTTCGGAGGAGGGTAAAATGTGTGCATTACAGAAAGATTCCCCCAAAGTGAATGAACACTCACTGCGGAACAGACCACATGTGCATAAATGACCATAGACTCCACCCTCCAAGACAGAAATTTTCTCCAGGGAAACTGATTTCTATAATCTGGAGATCAGTTGCAATTCTGGGCGTTCTCCAGACACCACCTGGAAGTTGGAAACCGTGCGTGTCTGCCAAGTTGGAAGGGAAAAAATGGTTTTAATCCAAGGAAGTGTAACCCCCATGCTCAGAATGGGTTGACCCAGTCAGGGGTGGAGACTCAAAGCAGCAAGAGGCTGCAGCAGACCTCATGTAGTTGGAGGAGACAAGGCTACCAGACTCAGACCTTGGTTTGTATAAGCCCCTAACACCTTGTTAAGGATTTCTTTTTGTGGTTGTAATGGGTGAGAGTTCTCCTGGAAACCTTCATCATGTTGAATCCTGTTCATCAAGCCCTTGGAGTCTTCAGGAGCCAACCCACTTGCAAAGAAGAATTGGACTTGGCAATATCAGAAAACTGTAAATATAAGGACTTGAAAATGCAACCTGAACAGGACCTTGAAATGTGATGTTAAATGCTGATGTTAAATGTTAAGAAAGTAAACCATTTTGTTTTTAAAAATTGTTGTTGCAAACTCATTCCAAGTTCTGCCCCACAGAACCCACAAGCTGAGGTTACAGAAGCTAACAACCACTTGCAACCAGGGGAAAGTAAAGACTTGTGTCTCTCAATCAGCATTTTCGGCAAGCTACACAGCCAACACTGCAGCTGAGGAATGTTGGAACACAATTGGTACTATGCTACATTCCCTTTCAAAAAACCCCTCACCCACCATACTTCTTTGGACACCAGCCCACAGCTATGTGTATATCATGTTACCATTGGAACGCCTGAATGGCAGACCTTAAAAGCTTAAAACTGGAAGAGGAAAGGAATGTGGGGAGAGGGGAATCTGTTGACCTTACAACCCCTCCCCACATTCCATGTTGCGTTCTTCCCCCTCACCTTTTTAGCGCTTTCCGCCAGGTCTAGCAACATCTGCTTTGGTCCCCTTTACCGATTGTGCCGAGCTGTTATGCTCGCCGAGAGCCATCTGGCTCTGGTCATGTTAACTTACCACACTTCACGTTCAAAATTTCTTGCGGGACACTCTGAAGTTTAAACAGAGCATCTTTTGAGCACCCTGTGTGTGGCTTCACAATACCCCTCATCTTTCTGTCACAGAACAAGGGGTGTGTGTTTTTTGTGAAATTAGAAATGCATGAGGCGAGGGGGAATGGGTGAAGCACTTTCTTTTTAGGTGAGTAGGCGACATTTATGAAGAAGAAGAAGAAGAAGAAGAAGAAGAAGAAGAAGAAGAAGAAGAAGAAGAAGAAGAAGAAGAAGAAGAAGAAGAAGAAGAAGAAGAAGAAGAAGAAGAAGAAGAAGAAGAAGAAGAAGAGGAGGAGGAGGAGGAGGAGGAGGAGGAGGAGGAGGAGGAGGAGGAGGAGGAGGAGGAGGAGGAGGAGGAGTTTGGATTTATATCCCCCCTGTAAGGAGACTCAAAGGGGCTGAAAAACTCCTTTCCCTTCCCCCCCCCCCCCCACAACAAACACCTTAAGAACATAAGAACATAAGAACTAGCCTGCTGGATCAGACCAGAGTCCATTTAGTCCAGCTCTCTGCTACTCGCAGTGGCCCAGCAGGTGCCTTTGGGAGCTCACATGCAGGATGTGAAAGCAATGGCCTTCTGCTGCTGCTGCTGCTCCTGAGCACCTGGTCTGCTAAGGCATTTGCAATCTCAGATCAAGGAGGATCAAGATTGGTAGCCATAGATCGACTTCTCCTCCGTAAATCTGTCCAAGCCCTTTTTAAGGCTATCCAGGTGAGTGGCCATCACCCCCTCCTGTGGCAGCATATTCCAAACACCAATCACATGTTGCATGAAGAAGTGTTTCCTTTTATTAGTCCTAATTCTTCCCCCCAGCATTTTCAATGAATGCCCCCTGGTTCTAGTATTGTGAGAATTACCTTGTGAGGTAGGTGGGCTGAGAGAGCTCAGAAGAACTGTGACTAGCCCAAGGTCACCCAGCTGGCATGTGTTAGAGTGTCCAGGCTAATCTGAAATCCCCAAATAAGCCTCCACAGCTCAAGCAGCAGAGCGGGGAATCAAACCCGGTTCCTCCAGATTAGAGCGCACCTGCTCTTAACCACTACGCCACTGTTGCTCCTATGGAATAAAAGCAAAGGCCTTTAAAGTTCAGGGTAGTTCCCTGGGCGAACACCGGGTCATTCCTGACTCATGGGATGATGTCACGTCACAGTGTTTACCAAGCAGACTATGTTTATGGGGTAGTTTGCCATTGCTTTCCCCTACACTTCGTCTGCACTTGATGAACCTGAGAAGGATGGAAAGCTGTTGAGACAGCAACAAACACGACAATGAATTACAGCAGAATTTTTGAGAAAGAAATTAAAATTTGCTGGGGAGCTTTCTCTTTCCAGGAGAGCCAAGTTGACATTCGCTTTTAAATCCGGAAGAAGGTTTGTCCCTTTGTATACGGCCTCTTTGGAATGCCGTTCGGGTGGCACACGTTAAACCGGGCACCCCTCCAACAGCTGGCACCGGGAAATGGTCTTATGCTGCCCTCTGCAGTCCCGACGCACCTGCAACAAATGATCCAAACCCATCCCCAGCACAAAGCCCTGCCAAATCTGTCGCGACCTGTGACTTTGCAAAGATATCAAAGTGTCACGTACGGGGGGGCACAGACGCTTGTAATTGTACGACTCAGCAGCCCAAGAGGTGAGCAACTAGAAGAGGGTCATGGGGCTTGAATTCCCCAACAGAAGCACTGAAGCTTAAAGATAACTCACTAGGCAACCTGGAAATGTGGCGCTGAGAGAGAGGTGAGGAGACGGGGCTTGGCTTTACCTTCTGAACGTAGCCTTCCTGGAATTGTGGGTTAAAAGCTCTCTTTTTTTCTACGTCAGTATATAGATAAACCTGTTCTGCATATCTCAGATCTGGCTCATCTGCCTGGAACACACTATCGGCCTTTGGGTTGCCAACCTCCAGGTGGCTCCTGGAGATCTCCAGCTATTGCGGTTGATCTCCATATCGTCAAGATCAGTCACTCTGGGAAAAAATAACTGCTTTGAGCAGCAGTGGCGTAGGAGGTTAAGAGCTCGTGTATCTAATCTGGAGGAACTGGGTTTGATTCCCAGCTCTGCCGCCTGAGCTGTGGAGGCTTCTCTGGGGAATTCAGATTAGCCTGTACACTCCCACACACGCCAGCTGGGTGACCTTGGGCTAGTCACAGCTTCTCGGAGCTCTCTCAGCCCCACCTGCCTCACAGGGTGTTTGTTGTGAGGGGGGAAGGGCAAGGAGATTGTAAGCCCCTTTGAGTCTCCTACAAGAGAGAAAGGGGGGTATAAATCCAAACTCTTCTTCTTCTTCTTCTTTGGAGGCCCCGCTATTTTCCAAAACCCACCCTCCTCAGGCTCCACCCTCAAATCCAGGTATTTCCCAAACCAGAGCTGGTAACCCTGATCAGCCAATAGAATCATAGGATCATAGAGTTGGAAGAGACCAGAAGGGCCATCAAGTCCAACCCCATGCAATGCAGGAACACACAATCAAAGCACTCCCGACATATGCTGATCCAGTCTCTGTTTAAAAACCTCCAAAGAAGGAGACTCCACCACTCTCCAAGGCAGTGAATTCCACTGTCGAACAGCCCTGACGGTCAGGAAGTTCTTCCTAATGTTTGGATGGAATCTCTTTTCCTTCACCTTGAATCCATTACTCTGTGTCCTAGTCTCTGAGGCAGCAGAAAACAAGCTTGCTCCCTCTTTGACATGACATCCCTTCAAATATTTAAACATGGTTATCATGTCACCCCTTAACCTACGCTTCTCCAGACTAAACATCCCCAGCTCCCTAAGCCTCTCTTCGTAGGGCATGGACTCCAGACCCTTGACCATTTTGGTTGCCCTCCTCTGGACCCGCTCCAGCCGGTCAATATCCCTCCTGAACTGCGGTGCCCACAACTGTACACAATATTCCAGGTGAGGTCTAACCAAGGCAGCATAGAGAGGTACAATTACACCCCTCGATCTTGACACTATACTCCTATTGATACAATATGTAGAAAATAAGCCAGTGAATTTTTTCCTGACGTAGCTTGTAGGGTTTTAACCTTCAGGTGTGGCCTGGAGATTTTCCAGAATTACAACTGATCTTCAGTCAGCCTTCATTATGATCACAGACCAGTATAAGGGACATAAAATACAACCAGTGAAAAGATCAGATATATTAAAACAGTGAATATAACTTTAAAGGAATCGGCTGGTGAAAAAACAGGAACACAAAACATGTATAGAGACGTAAAAGAAATGGAATAAGAATGCAAATAATAAAAGGCTTGAAGACTGAACAAAATGCTAAACGACTAAAAAGAGGGATAGGCGTAAGTGAACAATGAAACGAAGAAGAGTTTGGGTTTTTATCCTGCTTTTGTCAACTGTCAGACAACTCAAAGCGGCTTACAAACTCCTTCCGTTCCTTTCCCCACCACAGACACCTTGTGAGGTAGATGAGGCTGAGAGAGTTAGGAGAGAACTGTGATTACCCAAGTGCATGCAGCAGGGTTCATGCGGAAGAGTGGGAAATTGAACCCAGTTCGCCCGATAAGAGTCTGGCGCTCATGCGGAGGAGTGGGGAAACAACCCTGATTCACCAGATTCACCACCACACTTAACCACAACCCCTGATCTATAGGACAGACCATACTACGGCATATTTCAAGAGCTGCTACACAAAACCTGGCAACACTGTGCTGTATCAGGATTGGTGTCTATAAGCAGCAAGTCTATAAGCACTGTGCTGTATCAGGATTGGTGTCTATAAGCAGCAAGGAAGTACAGTGGCGTAGCACCAATAGGGCGGGGTGGGGTGGGGCGTGACGCCCTGGGCGCGTGCCTGTGTGGGGGCATGGAGGGGGCGTGGCAGGGGCATGGGGTGCACCTGTGCCCCAGGCACAGTTTCCCCTTTGCTCCACCCATGAGGAAGTATAACATTGTCCTGCGTCTGTCTTCAGAGGATGGTGGTCAGTTCACCCAGAGGAAATGGCTGCCTGGGGGGAGGGGGTGAACTCTGACATTATAGCCAACTGATGTTCCTCCTCTCTCCAATTGCCGCCCCTCCTCAGTCCTTACTCTCAAATCTTCAGGAATGTTTTGACCCCAAGTTGACAGCCCTAGCTTCTCTATTTGAGGAAAAGCTTCACCTGTTGTGTATGTTTTCCATGCTGTGACAAGGAGAAAGACAGGGCCAATTAAAAAAAATAGCCTGGACTGGGGTGCTGTGTGGTTTCCGGGCTGTATGGCCGTGTTCTAGCAGCATTCTCTCCTGACGTTTCGCCTGCATCTGTGGCTGGCATCTTCAGAGGATCCTCTGAAGATGCCAGCCACAGATGCAGGCGAAATGTCAGGAGAGAATGCTGCTAAAACACAGCCATACAGCCCGGAAACCACACAGCACCCCAGTGATTCCGGCCGTGAAAGCCTTCGACAATACATTAGCCTGAACTGTTTTTGTTATTTCGCACATTCTAGGGCCGTATCTTGATTTGGCTTCAGCCCTCTGCGAAAGATGCAGAAAGTTTTTTAGGACCCAGCTATGGGAACAGACAGTTCGGTGTCTAACTGGGATCTTGGAGATGCAGATTCGAATCACCCCTCTGCTATGGAAGCCCACTGGGGGACCTTGGATCAGTTATTCTCTCGTAACCTGGCCACAGGCTGCTGCGACGAAAAGCCAAGAAGAAGAGATTCACGTGTGCCTATTTCATGCTCATTGGAGGAAAAGCAGAGTAAAAATGTACTATAGGACTTTTAAGGCACTGGCTCTACAAACTAACTCCGAAAGAAGATTGGAAGTCAGCCTGGCTCTCTCAAAAATGGCAAACTTTGTCCTAGGCCCAGCGTGTTTAGCAGTCATTCTACACCAAAGATCCTGCATCTTGCAGCATTCGGCCATCAAAAGGACGACATCTCGACCACGCTGATATTGCACATATAAACAAACTTAACAAAACTTAATTTAACTCTTGCACAACACGGGTCAGCCAACAGGGATATCTGCCGTGACCTTGGTGCCCGGTCCCAGGAAAGAGGCATTCATCCTCCTTTCAAAACCAAACCTCACTGTTCTCGGAAATCTGTTTTAATCCCTGCCCATTGTACAATTAGCTTTTTTTTGTTTCTTAGAGGCAGGATTACCTGAGGGGCAGTGCACGAGTCGCTGAGCAAAAAACCATCCTCTCTTTCCCGGCATCTTTTAGACTGACTGCGTGGCGATGTGAAAAGATTTTCAAGGAGGAAGCACGGACGAGCCCAGATTTCAAAACACGCTATTCCCGAGCTGCGTTCAGCATAAAACCCACAGCCCTCCAGCCTCTTACCCGAAAGCAATCTCAATAAGACGCGGGGAATTATTTGGGCCGGAGGATGCTAATGAACCTAAATGATTACGTTCTCCCCAAAACAGAAAATAATGGCTCATTACAAGAAGCGTTTTGTCAGAATGGCTTTTGGAGATAATAATGGTTTGGATCCAAACGACAGTTTCTGCTCAGGGAAAACGCTGCCTTCAGTGGAACAGAACTTTTCTGCCTCTCCCCTTCCCATGCAGCTCACTGGGCTTGCCAAAATTCAGATCCCGGGAACATGGGGGCATGGGGGGGGGAGGCTGTCCTGAGTTTTTCAAAGGGAACTGATGGAGATCGAAATTTCCATTTTGCTAATGGACGAGGAGGGGTGGCATGCAAGGGAGGGGAGGGAGGGGGCGGCATCTGGACCGGGCCCACTCACCCTAGTGGAGGGACAGGGAGGGGTGGCATGCAAGGGAGGGAAGGGAGGGAGGGGTGGCATGCAAGAGAGGGGAGGGAGGGGTCCTGGCATCTGAACATGGCCCACCCACCCTAGCAGAGGGAGAGGGAGGGGTGGCATGCAAAGGAGGGGAGGGAGAGGCCGTTTTCTCCAGGCAAGCTGATCTCTGGCATCTGGAGATCATTGTAATTCCTGGTAGGGATGCCCGTCTCCAGGTGGCTCCTGGGAACTCCCTACAATTACAGTTGAAATCCAAATTACAAAAATCGGTTCCCCTGGAGAAGATGGATTCTTAGAGGGTGGGTTCTATGGCATTGTACCGCACTGGGGTCCTTGCTAGATACAGTTTATCTCTCTGTGTTTTGAATGTACTTTTGATTTGTACTTCAGAAATGTCTGTAATGCTCTGGAGCCTATTTTAATATGCCTAATAAAGGTTGTTGTATTGTATTGTATCCTGGCCAATGTGGGGCAATTAAAAAATTCAGTAGATTGAAGGTCCCTTACTAAGTATAGAAACTATTTGCATCAGCAACTATATTTTGAATAGCTGACAACTGGAACAGTTTTCAAGGGAAATTTCCACTCTGTGTGTGTGTGTGTGTGTGTGTGTGTGTGTGTGTGTGTGTGTGTGTGTGTGTGTGTGTGTGTGTGTGTTTGCTATCAAGTCACAGCTGAAATATCGTGACCTCATAGGGTTTTCAAGGCAAGGGGCAGTCACAGGTGGTTTTCCATTGCCTGCCTTCACATCACACCCCTAGTTCTTGAAGGTCTCCCATCCAAAGACTTGCCAGAGTCAAGGTTGAGACTGTGTGACTCAGCCAAGCTCATCCAGCAACTTTCCATGGCAAAGTACAGATTTGAAACCGGGTTTCCCAGATCTTAGTCTAACACCTCAACCCCTACACCACTCTGGTTCTCTGTGGGTAAATATTAGTTGGTAGTAATTTGTTTATTAGCAACTCTCTTGAAACTACAATTTGTTATCAACCTGAAAAACAGGAAAGGACAATCAAGAATAAATTCTTTCAAAATATAAATTACCCCTCCTGGGCACCAATGTTAGTTGATAATTTATTGGGGGGGGGGGGTTAGCAACTCTGCCAAAAATACATTAATTTTATTCAGTTTTTTCGAAAAGAGAAGGGACAACTGATAAAACAATAACAGCAAGCAGGAATCCAACTGGGTTTTTGTAATGTAATTCATCCTTTTGGCAGAAGTACTTCCACCCTATTAATTTATGGAGTGCCTCCCATTGTTTTAGTGTAAATAGGAGTCAAAGTCCATTGACAGTTGGAAGAAGCCGGCAAAAACCGTTTTCAAAGGAAGCTCTTTAGGAAATGGCTGTTCCATTCACCCAAAGAGTTTCTGAATCACCACCGCAGCGCTGTTCAAATCTAAACAAATATTTTCATTGCAACCCCACAAAGGGACTTCGATACAAAGCTAGCCAGATATGAAAACAAACTTGGCACAGAAAGGGCTGCTGCCGCACATGACTTACTCTTAAGGCAACAGCTCGTGCAGAGGGTGAAGAAAGCTTATTTCATAAGGCACAAAAGACTTTTGTTTATCGTCTCTCCGGACATCTTGGGAATCGCAAGCCGCCCGCAGGAGCACGGCTGGTGTCCTCTCGTGATGTCGGCACAACAGGAAGGGATTTTGGAAGGAGTTATGAGTTCAGCCGCGAAGAGAAAATGGGCTTTCCCAAACAGTAGCCCCCTGAGAGCAATATTGTACTGTAATGGACATGACTGGAAAAAATTCAGATGGTGAGATTCCAAAAAAGAAAGAAAAGAAGGTTGGCATTTCCCGCCCACCCCCTTTGATTATCAAGACAATAATTTTCTCCCATGTGATTTTATGCATTTATTACTCCCTCGCCCAACCTTGTCCCAAAATTATGTGTTTAATTTGTTTCCATGTCATGAAAACCTAAGAGTTTACAGAGCAATCTGATGCAGATTTATTCTCGTCTGAAAGAATGGGCTTCAATTGGAGTGATTCTCCTTAGGACTGCACTGTTTGGTCGATTCCGCACTTGCGTTATCGACCTAAGTTCCAGCTGCGTTCGACCTAAGTGCTCCGCACAACCACTGGGATCGACGTGGTTTTGTACCAGCTTCGCCCCGTGTAACGGTCAAATTTCCGACTCCAGTTGGGAACTACTACTTTTTCAGGGAACCACGCTCGAACTCAGCTCGATTCCAGTAAAGTGCGGAATCTCTGGTGCCAGGAGTCCCCCATTCAGCCCATCACAGCTGAGTGTTTCGGGCATGCATACAGCTGGCCAATCAAAAAAACGCCACCTTCATCCCTCCATTCCTGTGGCAGTTTTTTTATAACGTGTGTAGGGATAGATGGAACATGGCCGTAGAACAGTAGCCAATCGGAATGGAGCGGCGAAGAGGCACAGGATGATCCTGCCCTCCAAGCTGGGATCAAGCTGGTAGCAGTGGGGAACAACAATGGCTTTGACCTAGGTTAGTACCCTTCTCAGGGAACTGGGTCGAACCTATTTTACTCGTGTGCGGAATCGCCCTTTATTTCTTTTATACTCTGTCTTTCTTCCCAGTGGAGACCCAAAGCAGCATGCATCTTTCTCCTCTCCTCTGTTTTATCTTCACAACAACCCTGTGAGGTAGGTTAGACTGAGAGTGTGTGACTGGCTCAAGGTTACCCGGTGAGCTTTCATAACAGAGAGGGGATTCGAACCTTGGTAAAGCCAGCTTGTAGTTCTTATGGAGAAAACTGCAGTGTTGCAAATTCTTATGAATTTATTATAAGGCTTAGAACAGGGGTGGCCAACCTATGGTGCTCCAGATGTTCATGGACTACAATTCCCATCAGCCCCTGCCAGCATGGACAAATGGCCATACTGGCAGGGATGGATGGGAATTGTAGTCCATGAACATCTGGAGCACCATAGGTTGGCCACCCCTAGCTTCGAATATTAAAATTGGGTAGGCGGAGAGATGTTGGTATGTACATAATTTTTTAAGAGCAAATAATATTTTTTTACCTATTCAAGGGGAGAAATGGCCTACTCGTGTATCCTTATGATAATCTGAAATTTCTTTCTGAAGAAGAAGAAGAAGAGTTTGGATTTACATCCCCCCTTTCTCTCCTGTAGGAGACTCAAATGGGCTTACAATCTCCTTGCCCTTCCCCCCTCACAACAAACACCATGTGAGGTAGGTGGGGCTGAGAGAGCTCCGAAAAGCTGTGACTAGCCCAAGGTCACCCAGCTGGCATGTGTGGGAGTGCACAGGCTAATCTGAATTCCCCAGATAAGCCTCCACAGCTCAGGCGGCAGAGCGGGGAATCAAACCTGGTTCCTCCAGATTAGAGTGCACCTACTCTTAACCTACTATGCCACTGCTGATATCGGTTCCAAAAAAATTCTCATCAGTATTTATGATCAAAGCAAGTATTTATGATCAGTATTTATGATCAAAGCAAGATATCGGTTCCAAAAAAATTCTCATCAGTATTTATGATCAAAGCAAGAGGCATAGGTACAGAAAACAGAAAGCACATAATGATGTCCTGATCCAGCAGGAAAGATGAAGTTCTTCTTTGCTCAGCAAATTCTATCCCTAGATAGAATCTGCCTTCCTTACAATCATTTCTACTTTTGCCTGGATTCTATGGTTGTCAGGTACCCCCTAGTAACTTTTGTAGGAAGGTACTGGGGTCTAGACCTTGTCATAAGTGACATGGCTGTTGGAATTTTCAGCTTGCTTGCATGCAGCAGCACAAGCAGCAGGGAATTCTGGGAAACTGCACGAACATTCTAAAGATGACAGTTAAAAACCATTGATTGTTTTGATGTTCCCTGACTGACTGAGAGAAAAAAGGTTTCTCTGTGTACTGTTAACCAATGCTATGTAAAAGTGACTTTGACTAAGATTCTGTATAAGTTTACTGTCGCAACCAAATTGTAACAGATGAGCCATAATGTACAGATGAGCCATAAATGTAACTATATGTGATACTTTGTTGATATGCATATACTGTTTATTTTTCTCAGTTAAAATAAAATTCTCTTCATGTTTATGAACTTCTGAGGTAAAACGGCTGGTCTTTTGAGAGATAACTTTTCTTATTTAACATGCCACACAATCTACATTTCTGCTTATTACTCTGCTTGACAGGATTATATATTGTATATATCATACGTGCAGTGGGGATACTCTGGTATTTGGGCAAAAACTCAATGGTAGGAGCCATTTTTACCATAGAGCTCCACCAAACACCATGATGCCAGCACAAGCGTCAGTGACATGATAACAGCACTTCCAGAGCATACTGAAAGTGACATCCCTGGTGACAGGAACCTAGGCCTCAGTTTACTGCTGATAAGTTCCCCCACCAACTAGCTCAGTGGTTCTCAACCTGTGGGTAATTATTGGCCAATCTTTTTTACCATAACAAACTTGTTGTTATATGTTTTAAGGGATTGGCAGGAGGAAGGGGCCATTTAGTTACTTCTCTCAGACAGCAAAGGAGAACTAGAAATCCTCTCCCTTAGAGACACACAGGTTCATGTTAGCTGCCGCATTGCCCAAGATGGTCTACAAGCCTGTAACTTGTATGTCTGATTGAGTGAAAAATAATAATAATAATAATAATGAGCTTCAGTGCTCATTTCTAACCTGAACCTCCCTTGGTCAAGTTGGTGTGAAAAACGATATATCGTCCTTCTCTTGGGTCCCTATGCTGGCATAGAGATCCTTGACTTCTTCTGGAACTTCTCTGCAGATTTTAGGTAATGTATAAGTCCCCTGCTTTCCCAACTCCCATTCTATCATCCAACCTATCTTTTCCTCCCTATTTATATACTTAGGAACTGTGTGTATGTGTTTTAACGTCTCACTGTGTGATTGTTTGCAACCAAAACTTATATAAAAATATTTCAACTGCAATTTGGTCTTTTGTGAATTCTCTGCAGATACGTTTCAAGCCATTTCTGGTATAGTTGTCTAAAAAGATCCTCTCCCAGCCTACCTCTTGCATTGCCAAACCAAATAATTCCCCATTGCTCTATAAAAATAAGTTTGTACACTGTTAAGCTGGGTAACAACTCATAGGGGTGTACAAACTCCTTTCCCTTCCCCCCTAACAACAAACACCCTGTGAGGTAGGTGGGGGCTAAGAGAGCTCAGAAGAACTGTGACTTGCGCAAGGTCGCCCCGCTGGAGTGTGTTGGGGTGCACAGGCTAATCTGAATTCCCCAGATAAGTCTCCACAGCTCAGGCAGCAGAGCAGGGAACCAAACCTGGTTCCTCCAGATTAGAGTACACCTGCTCTTAATCACTACACCAGGAGCAGAATGGTATATAGGTCCATTCTTCTTCCCCTTTATCTTCACAATAACAACACTGGGCCGTATGCTAGGCAGAGAGAGTGATTGGTCCACAGTCACCCAATGAGGTCCATGGCAGAGAGGGATGAGTGCTTGTACCTCACAGGTCCTAGTCCAACATGCTAACCGCTATGCCACAGTAGCTGTTGCATTTGTGCATATACAAGGCTGGTGTTGCCTGCTCTGATCGGCAGCAACTCTCCAGGGTCTCAGAAAGGGTTTTTCACAGATTCGTGGCAGGGAGGGATTTGTGCTTATGTCTCCCAGGTCCTAGTCTGACATGCTAACCCCTGTGCCACAATGGCTGTTGTGTTTGTGTTTATGCACAGTCAGTATTGCCTGCTGTGACTGGCAGCAGGTCTGTAATGTCTCAGATAGGGTTTTTCACACCATAGAGACCAGGGTTGCTAAACCTCCAGTTCTCATTGCCAGCCACCACTCTGAGGCCATTTCCGCACGGCCACACTCGGGGGGGTGTGTCAGCGTATACAACGCCGATGCATACACCCCGGGACCGTTCGCACGGTAGGGGTGGGGAAGATGGCGTAGCGCTGTGACATCGCCCGAACGCTTTACCTTCCCTCCAACCTTCCAGCGCGCCACCCAGGCCAGGGGACACACACCCCTGCCCTGCGCGACAGCTCTGGAGTCGCAGGCCAGGGGGGCATGTCCCCAGGCCTGGACAATGGAAGGTCGGAGGGAAAGTAAGGTGTTTGGGAAAGGAGGGATGGCGCCTTCCAGCAGCTATTTCCGAAATACCTCATCCAGGGAGCAAGGTTCGGAAACAGCGGCTTTGCACCACTCGGGGGTTGCGAGGCAGCGGCCATGAGAACCCCTCCCCAGGGACGCTGTTTTTAGCATCCCTAAGTCACTGTATTCTGCCCGTGCGGAAACAGCCTGAGTGGCAGTGGGAGATTTTTGTTCATTTCTTAACTGGAGCATCATGTTCCTTCTGGAAGTTCTTACCAGAAGAGACAAGAGTTTCTGGTGATTCCTAGAGCTACCTTTTGTCCCATCTGTGGTAGCTCTAGGAATCTCTAGGAATTGCTGGAAATTCTGTGATTTTATCAGAATGTTTCCAGCAATTCTTAGGGTTACCCTCTGTTTTCACCACAAGTGACATAGCTCAGCTCATGCACACACACACACCCAACCCTGGGCCCTTCTGTATGCAGGGCAAATGCTTGACCAGTGAGCCATGATCCCACCCCTAAACTCATAGCCCATCTGGAAACATTTATTTTATTTTATTTATTATTTGATTTAATATACCGCCCTATCCCCAAAGGGCTCAGGGCGGTAAACAATATAATATCATATATAAAAACATATATATAAGTTAAAATTTACATTCTAAAACAGCATCCCACAAACCCATATGCAACCCTCCCAAAAGAGAATAATGGGTCCCAATGATGTTAGGGACCCTATAATGGGTCCCAATAATGGGTCCCAATGATGTTAGGGACCCGGACAGCTGGTGGTAGAGTGTTCCACCAGGCAGGGGCCAGAGCCATAAAGGCCCTGGCCCGAGTGGAGGCCAGCCGCGTCATTGAGGGGCCAGGGATCTCCAGTAAATTGGCCTCTGCTGAGCGCAGAGGTTGACCCAGGACATATGGGGTAATGCGGTCCCGAAGGTACGAGGATCCCAGGCTGCGTAAGGCCTTAAAGGTCAACACTCACACATGTTTCCATCATCAGGCAATACTGGTGGTGATTTTTATCCCAGACTTGTGTCTAGAACCAGTCCACCACACATATGAATACAAACCTCCAGGCGGTGACCGGAGACCTGCCGCTATTACAACCCCTCTCAAGGCCCTGCGCCGCTTCCATGAGACAATTCCCCACCCCTCCATCTGGATTGGTCCATAAGACACTCTTTTAGTTTGTCTAAGATTTGTTTACTATTTTAAAAATATTTATTATTCACACTACGTGCTTCAGCTAATATAAGCCAGGTATGGGGGTAGTGGGTAGGAGTCTATCTTTCTGGATGAGGTCAACCGGTCTTGTTATTCTTCCAGAGGTGAGCCTTGAGCGAATATCCTCCGAGCTGAGAATTGTTATCTGTGTCCTCAAAGATAATGCAATTTGTAGAACTGCAGGGTACACAGCTTTTTGCTGTATGTGCGTGCGTGTTTTTTAATAGTATTAGAGTATAATCAGCAACACCCACTTCCACATGTTGGTTATATTTCTGCCTCAGAGAAACCAGAAAATTTGTAACATCAGATCTGGCAAAGGGCCAGATTTCCACAGGGCATTAGTAACAAACTGGTGAAGCTCATTAAAAGAGAGAGAGAGAGAGAAAGAGAAAGAAACCTATAACCATTAAAAGTCCATTAAGCCGCATGTCATTTTGTAGAGCTAAATAGCCCACAGTAATCAAAAGCATATGAACCCCAGCTGGGTTACCCAGCGAATTGTTTCGATTTAGGGGGAGAATTCATCAAGAAAGATTGCTCTTCAGATTGGGTTGATTTTTCTCCTTCAGTTGCCGGCTCTATGTTCCATTATAATTAAAGTGATTGATGGCTCTAGCAGGCAGAGGTTAGGAGTGACCGAAATAGCCAGGAACATCCACTCGAGTCAAGCCAAGCCAGGCCTGTCGCTAAATCTGGAACTAGGGCAGCAAAGCGCGGAACCTGAGATTATCTCCCCACCACCAATTAGATATGAGTGGAGAACAGTCTTCTTCTCTTCCTTGAGTCACGCACAGCGTTGTAATTTTTTATTCACTCAAGGAGAATGTTATTGGGAACGTGTAGAAGACTTAGAAATACACCACTGAAAACAGCACCCACCTCAAACAAGACGTGGGACTGCTCCAAAATTATACTACGTCTTTTTTCCCACAAACCTTTTAAAACATTTTCAGACACGAAAAAAAACCTGTTTCCTCTATTGACTTCCACTTTTGTTTTCTCCCATTGGTTCCGAAAACATTGTATTTCCAGCCTGGAAACATTTATTTGAATCCCCTTTGAAAATGACTCTTTTGTTTGAAACGTTTTCAAGACGTCTTTCCTTGCTGTGCAGGCATATTTGAAACGTTTTATTTTTTCCTGCTGCCATTTTTCCATGCCTCTGTGCTGTCCACAAACTTTCTCCTCAGCGCCGTTTTATCACATTGCTCACTACGTTCCCTCTTGCCGCTTTATTTTCATCCCTTCTGTGTTTTTTTCATTTTTTTTGAGTTAAATCTTTGAAGTATTGCATACACGTAGCTACGGAGAATCGCAGCAAGGAAGCATTGAAGCAATGAAGCATTGATCCTACAGGTAGCAAAAAAAAGGGTGAAACACTTTTGTTGACTGTCCGAGATATGTGAGTATTAGGAATTTCTCTCCTGGGCGGGTCTTAGACACATCTGAAAGAGACTCTGACAACTCTGTTGTGGAGCTTTGGTTAAATAACACAGAGGAAAAAGTAGCAAAATTTCTTTTACAAGTGACAGAATTTTCTAAGAAACGTCCAATGCTAGATACAGTTTATCTGTCTGTGTTTTGAATGTACATTTGATTTGTACTTCAGAAATGTCTGTAATGCTCTGGAGCCTATTTTAATATGCCTAATAAAGGTTGTTGTATTGTAAGGATGAAACCCCTCACGACGGCCGTGAATCATTTCAAGGGAGTGAGTCCAGACAAACATTATGGTAAGGGGGGAGGATCGAAAATGTTTTGCAACATTTTAGGTAACTTATGCAAAAAGGCCACTATCTGCTTATAGCAAACTACCTCTACTCCTCTCTTGCTTTGAACAACCCTGCATAGATTCATCACGAGTCAGTTATGACTTGACAGTATGTTCTTCCACTGCTGTTGCTTCTTCTACCTCTTCTACTCCGTTGGGAATGGTAGTTCATACATCACGAGGCACCACTGCATTTTTCCAGAGCGTCACTGTTAAGCCTACAGAATAGATAGATTCAAGTCCAGTAGCCCCTTAAAGCCCAAAAAATTTTTTTTGGATTTTTATCCCCCCTTTCTCTCCTGCAGGAGACTCAAAGAGGCTGACAATCTCCTTGCCCTTCCCCCCTCACAACAAACACCCTGTGAGGCAGGTGGGGCTGAGAGAGCTCCGAGAAGCTGTGACTAGCCCAAGGTCACCCAGCTGGCGTGTGTGGGAGTGTACAGGCTAATCTGAATTCCCCAGATAAGCCTCCACAGCTCAGGCGGCAGAGCTGGGAATCAAACCCGGTTCCTCCAGATTAGATACACGAGCTCTTAACCTCCTACGCCACTGCTGCTCCTTTTGGTGGATATGACCTTTTGCTGAGTGGTATCTGACAAAGGGCTTAGGCTAGTCCTATTTTATCAGATTTTGGAAGTTAAGCAGGGTTGGCTCTGGTTAGAACTTGGATGGGAGACCACTAAGGATGACCACGGTTGCTATACAGGCACTGGCAAACCACATCTGAAGTTTCTCTCACTCTTCTTCCTCCACCTTTAGGGTTTTCTCTTTGTGTATGGCCTTGCCTCGTGTGGCAGCCATTTTGTTTCTCTCAGCCACCACCCTGTGATGGAATCCCAAAGGTGACCCCAGGCTCAAATCGATTGAGGGCCTTTTTGTAGACACTATTGCCTATGTGCTGTTATTCAACCCTTGGGTTGGATCCCACCAGCTCTTCTACTGTGTAAAAGGGAGGAGTTATCTGGTGAAGTTACCTGGTGACGTTATCTGGTTATCTGGCACTGCAAAAGAACTCCAGTGAAACAGAACTCCAGCGGCCAATCAGAAGCCTTGCTTGGCAAGTGCCCTCTTCACCTCACTGACTTGATAAAAACACTTGGTAGGCACGAGAAAAGGTATCAGTAGGTGCCATGATCCTCGTGGGGATCGATGTTCTACGCTTTGTGTTCATCACTGCAAGAAAACCTGCTGCCAATATCCCAGAGCAAAAACAAAGATGGCATGTAAAGAGAAGGCCTCCTCATGCATCCATTTCTACAGCTTTTGTAGGGAGGAGGAGGAGGAGGAGGAGGAGGAGGAGGAGGAGGAGGAAAGAAGAAGAAGAAGAGGAGGAGGAGGAGGAGGAGGAGGAGGAGGAGGAGGAGGAGGAGGAGATTTAGATTTATATCCTGCTTTTTAAACTTTAATAAGTCTACAAACTGTAATGAGTTTACAAACTTCTTCCCTTCCTCTCCCCACAACAGACACCTTTTGGGGTAGGTGAGGCTGAGAGAGTTCTGAGACTGGCCCAACGTCACCGAGCAGGCATGTGGAGGAGTGGGGAATTGAACCTGGTTCACCAGATTAGATCCACCGCTCTTAGCCACAACACCATGCTGGCTCTCTTAGGTAGATTCTGCTCAGCAAATGTATAATGGGTTGTAGGCAGGAGCAGCAGTGGCGTAGGAGGTTAAGAGCTCGTGTATCTAATCTGGAGGAACCGGGTTTGATTCCCAGCTCTGCCGCCTGAGCTGTGGAGGCTTCTCTGGGGAATTCAGATTAGCCTGTATACTCCCACACACGCCAGCTGGGTGACCTTGGGCTAGTCAAAGCTTCTCGGAGCTCTCTCAGCCCCGCCTACCTCACAGGGTGTTTGTTGTGAGGGGGGAAGGGCAAGGAGATTGTAAGCCCCTTTGAGTCTCCTACAGGAGAGAAAGGGGGGATATAAATCCAAACTCTTCTTCTTCTCTTCTTCAGGTGTTATAAAGGAACCCGTTTTCCTTTTTTTCATTCACGTGTGCAGGCAGTGACTGGAGCCCATGGAACCCATCCAGATTGCTTTCGTGCCTTCACACAGAGATGTTTCTCTTTCTCTTTTTAAATTTTTTTTTCCTGCAATGCATGCATCGCTGCGCAGGCATACAGAAATGAACCCCTGCAGCCGTACCAATCGTCCCACAATTCAATCAGCTGCACCTGTGCAGCTGCGCAGGTGCAGCATGCAAAATAAAAAAGGGACCTCGATGCAACAGCACAGCAATAATGACCGTGTTGCTGTAGATCAGTCAAGCTCTCGCTGACATGGGGAGAAAATGTGGGGGACTTTGGACCCTCAGAGAATCTGCCCACAACCGGCTGGGTGATTAGCAAAGAATGGCGGGCAGGCGGATTGTCCATGATAGTGCGTGATGCAGAACTTACTGTGAACGGGGGGAAGGGAGGGAAATGAAACGTCTCCTGCCTGCGGGAGCAGCTCCAACCCGGGATTTTGCAAACGAATAACTAGCGTAGTGCAGAGATTTTTGAAAATCTCAGGTTGTGGGAAATAAAATGGGGCAAACTCGCTTTGGGGGCAGGATCTGTGGGAAGTCCCCCCCCCAAAAAAAATGGCTTGTATTGCGCCCTATTCTATTTCCCCTGTGCGGAATCCTCTTTAGTTAAACCGTGGTGGATTTTCACCTTGTTCAGTAAAAGAATAAAATTTAAAAAACAGGGAGAAAATGGATTGTCCGATTAAAAAAGGAACAGGATACAAATTTCATACACTTAAAATCACACATAGAAAAAGTAGCGATTTGCAAAAGATGAATAAGTTTGATTGTTAATAGGGGAGAGGAGAAACAAATTTAGAAAACAAATCCAGCAATTTTTTTAAGTGGATGGGAATTCCCATGAGAATCCAGACCGATGTTAAAGGATTGTTTAAACAAGAAAGCCAAGGGGGAGCACCGGTTAACGACCAGTTTGTTAGCTAACAGGCTGTTAACGCTCAAAACAAACTGCCTTTGAAAACTGGTTACTGCCCGATCTGCTGGAAATTTATTAGAAACTGATTTTCGAAAGAATTAACGGCACGGGAGTCGCTTTAAACGCGCACACCTGCAACGCCGCAAAGCCAGACAATAGAGCTGGGAAAGCCTTCTGGGATTTGAAGGAATTGAAGCCCTATCCGGCAGCCGTTTTCCCCCCCACACACCCCAGTAACAGCCGATATGAACACTGATTCTTTAATAGATTCATTACTAATAAGACCCTCTTGAACGTTCATTATTTAGTAGCGTCATTATGGTAAGTGGTCCTGATCGGTCTTTGCCAGCCTCGTGCAAATCTCATAATGATCAGACAAAACTTTGATAAAACTCATAACAGTCTCTGAAGGAGTTCTGTTCATTTGCACATTCTTTTCCTCTCTCTTTTTAACTGCTTGCATTAAAACCGGGGTTTTAACTGCAAGGAAACGTGCTACGTCTCATGAAGAGGAGACTGTGTAGAAGGTATGAAACAGAGGTGGGATCCAGCAGGTTCTCACCGGTTCCCGAGAGTAGGTTACTAATTATTTGTGTGTGCCGAGAGGGGGTGACTAATTGGTGATTTTGCCACGTGATTTTTGCCTTAGTTACGGCCCTCCTCTCAGCAGTAGCGCGCAGAACTTGAAGCAGTCTAGCAGGAGGTGCACCGGCGTGCGTGGCAGCCTGCGCCTGCGTGCATTCGTTTCCCGCCCAAGGATTGGCACAGCAGCTGCGTCCTTGCCACAGCCCCGCCCAGGAATGCCCCGCCCCCGGAATGCCTGGCCACGCCCCCATCATGCCCCGCCCAGCCCCATTGGCGCTACGCCACAGTTTGAATCCCACCACCATGGGAAACCTGTTACTAAAATTTTTGGATCCCACCACTGGTATGAAACCAACAAATTACTTGACAGAAACCTAGCCCACGACATAACAGCATGGTGTCAGCCAGTGTGGAATAGAAGAAGAAGAAGAGTTTGGATTTATATCCCCCCTTTCTCTCCTGCAGAAGACTCAAAGGGGCTTACAATCTCCTTGCCCTTCCCCCCTCACAACAAACACCCTGTGAGGTAGGTGGGGCTGAGAGAGCTCCGAGAAGCTGTGACTAGCCCAAGGTCACCCAGCTGGCGTGCGTGGGAGTCCACAAGCTAATCTGAATTCCCCAGATCAGCCTCCACAGCTCAGGCGGCAGAGCGGGGAATCAAACCCGGTTCCTCCAGATTAGATACACGAGCTCTTAACCTCCTACGCCACTGCTGCTCACTGTGGTTAAAATAGTGGTTAAAAGCAGTGGACTCTGATTTAGAGAACCAGGTTTGATTCCCCACTCCTACACGGGAGTAGCTGACTCTTGTCCGATGAACTGGATTTGTTTCTCCACTCCTCCACGTGAAGCCTGCTGAGTGACCTCGGGCCAGTCACAGTTCTCTCAGAACTTTCTCATCCCCACCTACCTCACAAAATGTCTGTTGTGGGGAAGGCATTTAAGACTCCTTATAGTTGAGAAAGGTAGGGTACAAATCCAATTTTTTCTCTTCTTTTGCCTTTGGGATTGCCAAATCCTCCCCAACACCACAAAAAAAGATGGAAAAGAGAGCATCTCCTGCCATTGAAAAGTTTTAAAGCAACAATGATTGTATGAAGACACTAACTTGTGGCTGAGGCGATATTCCTTAACTCCACTTCCCCAGGTAACCTATTCGGTTTTTTATGCCGCCAAGTCTCAGCTGATATATTGTGACCCCAGAGGGTTTTTCAGGCAAGAGACGTTCCGAGGTAGTTTGCCATTGCCTGCCTCCACAGGTTCATGGTCTTGATTTTAACCAGCGTGGTGTAGTGGTTAGGAGCAGGTGGATTCTAATCTGGAGAACCGGGTTTGATTCCCCACTCCTCCACCTGAGCGGCGGAGGCTTATCTGGTGAACCAGATGTGTTTCTGCACTCCCACATTCCTGCTGGGTGACCTTGGGCTAGCCACAGTTCTCTCAGAACTCTCTCAGCCCCCGCCTACCTCATAAGGTGTCTGTTGTGGGGAGAGGAGGGGAAAGGAGCTTGTAAGCCACATTGAGTCTCCTTACAGGAGGTTACTTATCCAAATACTCTCCAGTGCCAACCCTGCTTAGTTTCTGAGATCTGATGAGAAAAAGCTACCCTGAGTCATCCAGATGAGGGCTAGCCAGCTAGCCAGCTATCTAAACAGTGCAATAAGAACACGAAGACATACGAGCAAGCACAACGTGGGAGGCCAATAAGAGTTATTCTAGCAAAACAAAAACACCTTCGCCTGCTGGCAAGCAGAAGACAACAATTTATTTTATCTTTTCGGCCTGCCCTTCCCCTTGTGAGCTCAGGACAGCTTACAAGACACAAAATTAAAATGTATCCAAAGTAGGCATGTAATCAAGAAGAAGAAGAAGAAGAAGAAGAAGAAGAAGAAGAAGAAGAAGAAGAAGAAGAAGAGGAGGAGGAGGAGGAGGAGGAGGAGGAGGAGGAGGAGTTTGGATCTATATCCCCCTTTCTCTCCTGCAGGAGACTCAAAGGGGCTTACAATCTCCTTGCCCTTCCCCCCTCATAACAAACACCCTGTGAGGTGGGTGGGGCTGAGAGAGCTCAGAAGAACTGTGACTAGCCCAAGGTCACCCAGCTGGCGTATGTTGGAGTACACAGGCTGATCTGAATTCCCCAGATAAACCTCCACAGCTCAAGTGGCTGTGTGACGAATCAAACCCGGTTCCTCCAGATTAGAGTGCACCTGCTCTCAGCCACTGCTCTTAACCACTATGCCACTCTGCTGCTCAGAGGACTGGAGATGAACGAGCCTCCTGGAAACCTGATACAATGCCCACTTTTAGCCTTTATCTTGCTATTTCTAGACAATAATCTTTATTTTCCAAGTCACTCCTCGCTTTTATCCTCATGGGTTTCAGCACATCTCTTCTCTGAACACCTGAAACTCTCCTGCTCCCCGCTGGCTAATGATATTTCATGAATGATATTATCATTTCGGCCACATCGCCCTCACCTTGTTTGCAGGAGCGTTTCAAATAAGATCCCGGACATGCCTGAATTCTTAATATTTCCTGCAATAACACTGCTTAAAATCAGGTAGGCTGGAAGAAAAAAAAATACCCTGATCTTTTAATTTAGCGGCTGATGTGACTGGGATTCGGAGAACGATCTGATTGATGTCTCGGCTTCCGTTAAAATAAAATAATTAGGCTAGTTAAAAAAAGTATATTTTCATTTTAACCAGCCTGCACTGTCTCCCAGACTTTTTTTTAAAAAAGGACAGAAATTGGGGGGGGGGGGGGGGAGAACATTACAGGAATCGAAATGAAGGGGTTGAGTGGAAGAAAGGAGCTGCCGTAAATTAATGGCAGATGAGCAACGGCTATGAAAACTGAGCTGGGAGGATTAAGATAATCAGGAGCTAAGAAGAAAAACCAAGAATTCGGAAAGAGCAGAGAGAGTTCCATTAATAATCATTTCAAAATATCAAAGAGGTAACTGAGGGCGGACAACAATATCAATGGAGCAGCAAGAGAGTGTGAGTAACAAGGTGTGAAGCAGTAAAAATGAATAAAACAGCTGAAACGGGCTCCCTTTCGGCTTCGTGAAAGATGAGAAATAAAACCGTCATTGGGAGCTCTTCGGCCGCACTTCCTCTCAGGGCCCTGACAGCAATACAAGGACCCCGTCACCCTATTTGGGAAAAGCTCAGAGCTTGGTTCCCAGCCCACATTACCACATGGGCAGGCAAGTCAGACACACTACTGGTTAGCTACATTTCACACATCCTTGTTCGTTACAGACTCCAAGGTTTCAACACTTCTAATGAAGCGGGTTCCCAATTTAGGGGGGAAGAAGAAGAAGAAGAAGAAGAAGAAGAAGAAGAAGAAGAAGAAGAAGAAGAAGAAGAAGAAGAAGAAGAAGAAGAAGAAGAAGAAGAAGAAGAAGAAGAAGAAGAAGAAGAAGAAGAGGAGGAGGAGGAGGAGGAGGAGGAGGAGGAGGAGGAGGAGGAGGAGGAGGAGGAGGAGGAGGAGGAGGAGGAGGAGGAGAAGAGTTGGATTTATATCCCCCCTTTCTCTCCTGTGAGTAGACTCAAAGGGGCATACAAACTCCTTTCCCTTCCCCCCTCACAACAAACACCCTGTGAGGTAGGTGGGGCTGAGAGAGCTCAGAAGAACTGTGACTAGCGTGTGTTGGAGGGTGCAGCTGGCGTGTGTTGGAGTGCACAGGCTAATCTGAATTCCCCAGATAAGCCTCCACAGCTCAGAGTCTAGAGTTACCAATCTCCAGGTGAAAATCCTTCCACAAGACACACTAGCTTTGAAAGGTGTACTATATTTAATTATCTAATTATTTAACTGTATTAACCGCTGTTTATATGGAGTTTTTAGCGAGTTTTATTGATTACTAGCGGGGCCCAGCCACGCGTTGCTGTGGCAATTGTCTTTCTCATCACAGTCCACAACCCACACAGATGTCCATGCAGGTTCAGTGATCTGCAGCATAGCCTTTTGGGGTGGTCAAATGGAATCCCTCTTTCCCTTTTCAATTCACATTGTTACATGGTGGTGTCTTGTTTTCTTAGTATAAGGTAACCCTTTCCTTTCTACAACGGAACTGTCCAGAGTGCGAATCCTGCTGTCCATGAGGCTGGTTGACATGCACAGTCCTGGCTTGGGGAAGGCAGAACTGGGGCAAGGTTATAGCATTGTAACAATATAACATAATGATGTGATGTTATGATATTATAATGTTATAGCATTGTAACAATATAACATAATGATGTGATGTTATGATATTATAATGTTGATGCTTCTTTTAAAACGAAATAACATCACAATACAATACAATACAATAGACCTTTATTGGCATAAGAAATAAAAGCGTGAGTATAGACCATCACTAAATTTAAAAGAGTTGTACTATGAGTCTATGAGTAGTTTTACATTCTAAAATCACACTTCATTTATAAAAATAACGAAGATTAAAAAATTTTGTCCATTCCATTGTACATGGGATTGTGAACAGGTATAGTAAAACTACATTTAAAAGACAGGATTAAGATATTCGTTATTCATAGCCTATTTGCTAAAAAGGTATAGCCTTCCCCAAGATCTATAATAACATCACATCATTTCATAACATCAAATAACGGAAGCAACAATAATCATAAGGTCATCAAGTTGTAACAATATATTATGCTATATAAAGTAGTTATAGCTCTTTTATAACACCGTTGTAACGCCGTTGTAACGCCGTTGTAATGCCGTTATAACGTTGTTGTAAAGCCATTGTAACGCCGTTGTAACGCCATTATATTTTTCTAATAACCTCATGATGTGATGATGTTATAGCATTATAACAATATAACATAATGATGTGATGTCATGACATGATAATGTTGATGTTTCTTTCATAACAAAATAACATCACATCATTTCATAACATTAAATAACGGAAGAAACCGTAATCATAAGGTCATCATGTTGTAACAATATATTATGCTATATAAGCGCAGTCATACAGCTTTATATAACGCCATAACGCCGCTAACGCCGTTGTAATGCCGCTGTAACATTGTTGTAACGCCGTTGTAACGCCGTTGTAACGCCGTTATACTTTTGTAATAACCTCATGATGTGATGATGTTATAGCGTTATAACAATATGTGTGATATCCGATGCGTGATAAGCGCTACATGATAATGTTAATGATTCTTTCATACCGAAATAAATTATCGCCATCATTTCATAACATTACCAATTCCGGAAGAAACCGCAAATCGCCATCAAGGCCGTACAGGCTGCGCAGTATATAGCCGCTTTATAACGCCATAACGCTGCTGTAACGCCGCTAAATTGCCGTTGTAACATTGTTGTAATGCCGTTGTAACGCCATTGTAACACCTTTATACTTTTGTAATAACCTCATGATGTGATGATGTTATAGCGTTATAACACTATAACATAATGATGTGATGTCATGACATGATAAAGTATGTGTGTTATGTGGTAGCAGTGGGTGAGGCACAGAGAGTGAAAGTTACCTGCGTGTGAGGGGTGTCTCACACAGCAAAGTGTGTATGTGTTTCACTTCCAGTCGTATTACCTAACAGTGTTACCTATTAACTGTTTTAACTGCTCATCTCTGCCCATCTGCGCGAACATTCTAAGCCCTCAGGCCACAGACAGACAGGCTGCACGGACATTCTAAGGGTGACAGTTAAACACAGACAGCTTCATGGCCTGGTGCGCCTGGAAAAAGACATTTTACCCTGCTCACTTATGGACTTTTGGCGATTTGAAGGTCCGATTACCTGCCCGCAACAGGGAGGAACGTCATGTGAAAATTTGGGGGCGATCCATCCTGCCGTTTCGGTGTTAGGGAGTGACTAATAAAGTCACTGTTTGCTTTTTATATATATAGATTAACTGGATGGAGCTATGTTATTTGTTTATTGCGTTTTGTATGATTTGCTCCTCTATTTGATATTGTATGAATTTTATGCTGTACACCGCCCAGAGCCCTTCGGGGATGGGGCAGTATAGAAATCCAAGAAAGAAAGAAAGGAAGGAAGGAAGGAAGGAAGGAAGGAAGGAAGGAAGGAAGGAAGATGAGATGTCATGACGTGATAACGTTGATGTTTCTTTCATAACGAAATAACATCACATCATTTCATAACATTAAATAACGGAAGAAACAGTAATCATAAGGTCATCATGTTGTAACAATATATTATGCTATATAAAGTAGTTAAAGCGCTTTTATAACGCCGTTGTAATGCCGTTGTAACGCGGTTGTAACGCCGTTTTAACACTCTTGTAGTGTTGTAATAACCTCATGATGTGATGATGTTGTAACATTGTAACAACATACCATAATGATGTGATGTTATGACATTATAATGTTGATGCTTCTTTTAAAACGAAATAACATCACATCATTTCATCACATCAAATAACGGAAGCAACAATAATCATAAGGTCATCAAGTTGTAACAATATTTTATTCTATATGAAGTAGTTATAGCGCTTTTATAACGCCGTTGTAACGCTGTTGTAATGCCGTTGTAACGCCGTTATACTTTTGTAATAACCTCATGATGTGATGATGTTATAGCATTATAACTATATAACATAATGATGGGATGTCATGACAGATAATGTTGATGTTTCTTTCATAACGAAATAACATCACATCATTGCATAACATTAAATAACGGAAGAAACCGTAATCATAAGGTCATCATGTAAGTTGCTTAACAATATAACATATGCTATATAAAGTAAAGCCAGCTTTATAAGCATTCGCTGTAATGCCGTTCAACGTCAGCTGCTTAACGCTGTTGCTTAATGCCGTAGTAAACGCCAAGAAATACGCTTCATTGTAACGCCGTTGTAACGTCGTTGTAACGTCGTTGTAATGCTGTTGTAACGCCGTTTTAACACTCTTGTAGTGTTGTTATAACCTCATGATGTGATGATGTTATAGCATTGTAACAATATAACATAATGATGTGATGTTATGACATTATAATGTTGATGCTTCTTTTAAAACGTTGTAACGCCGTTGTAACGCCGTTATATTGTTCTAATAACCTCATGATGTGATGATGTTATAGCATTATAACAATATGCTAACGTATCGATGTACGCCGCGACATGATAATGTTGATGTTTCTTTCATAGTTAAATAACATCACATCATTTCATAACATTAAATAACGGAAGAAATGTTGTAACAATATATTATGCTATATAAAGTTTGTTATAGCACTTTTATAACGCCGTTGTAATGCCGTTGTAACGCCGTTGTAATGCCGTTGTAACACTGTTGTAATGCCATTGTAACACGCTTGTAGTGCTGTTATAACCTTATGATGTGATAATGTTATATCATTGTAACAACATAACATAATGATGTGATGTCATGACATAATGTTGATGCTTCTTTTATAACGAAATAACATCACATTATTTCATAACATCAAATAACGGAACCAACAATAATTATAAGGTCATCATGTTGTAATAATATATTATGCTATATAAGGTAGTTAAAGCGCTTTTATAATTCCGTTGTAATGCCGTTGTAATGCCGCTGTAATGCTGTTGTAATGCCGTAGTAACGCTGTTGTTACTACCGCTAAACCGCCGGTAACGCCATTGTATACCGCGTCGCCAACGCCGTTGTAACGCGTTTTATAACACCCCTGCTAAAGTTGTTATAACCTCATGATGTGATGATGTTATAGCATTGTAACAATATAACATAATGATGTGATGTTATGACATTATAATGTTGATGCTTCTTTTAAAACGAAATAACATCGCATCATTTCATAACATTAAATAATGGAAGAAACAATAATCATAAGGTCATCATGTTGTAACAATATATTATTATGCCATATAAAGTAAAGTTATAAGCGCCTTTTATAACCATATACCATTGTAATAAGCGTTGCCAGGGACGTCAAGTTGTAGCTTTACAATCTTTGTAGTGTTGTTAAAACCTCAAGATGTGATGATGTTGTAACGCCGTTATACTTTTCTAATAACCTCATGATGTGATGATGTTATAGCGTTATAACAATATAACATAATGATGTGATGTCATGACATGATAATGTTGATGTTTCTTTCATAGCAGCGAAATAAATTATTCACATCATTTCATAAACATTAAATAATGGGAAGAAACAGTAATCATAAGGTCATCATAGTTGTGTACAATATATAATATGCTATATAAAGTAGTTATAGCGCTTTTACTAACTGCTTGCCCGTTGTAATGCCGCTGTAATGCCGCTACGTTGTAATGTCATTAACTTCATTTGTAACATCCCTTTATACTTTTGTAATAACCTCATGATGTGATGCCGATGTTATAGCCGCTATAACACTATAACATATAATGATGTGGGATGTCATGACATGATAAAGTATGTGTGTTATGTGGTAGCAGTGGGTGAAGGCACAGAGAGTGAAAGTTACCCATGCAGTGAGGGTGTCTCACACGGCAAAGTGTGTATATGTTTCACTTCCAGTCGCATTACCTAACAGTGTTACCTATTAACTGTTTTAACTGCTCATCTCTGCCCATCTGCGCTCTTAAACATTCTAAGCCCCCTCAGGCTACAGACAGACAGGCTGCACGGACATTCTAAGGGTGACAGTTAAACACAGACAGCTTCATGGCCTGGTGCCTTGGAAAAGACATTTTACCCTGCTCACTTATGGACTTTGGCTGCATTTGAAGGTCCGACATCTGCCCGCACAGGGAGGAACGGGCCATGTGAAAATTTGGGGCGATCCATCCTGCCGCTTCGGTGTTAGGGAGTGACTAATAAAGTCACTGTTTGCTTTTTATATATATAGATTAACTGGATGGAGCTATGTTATTTGTTTATTATGCTTTGTAAGGATTTGCCTCTATTTGATATTGTATGAATTTTATGCTGTACACCGCCCAGAGCCCTTCGGGGATGGGGCAGTATAGAAATCCAAGAAAGAAAGAAAGGAAGGAAGGAAGGAAGGAAGGAAGGAAGGAAGGAAGGAAGGAAGGAAGGAAGGAAGGAAGGAAGGAAGGAAGGAAGGAAGGAAGGAAGGAAGGAAGGAAGGAAGGAAGGAAGGAAGGAAGGAAGGAAGGAAGGAAGGAAGGAAGGAAGGAAGGAAAGAAAGAAAGAAAGAAAGAAAGAAAGAAAGAAAGAAAGAAAGAAAGAAAGAAAGAAAGAAAGAAAGAAAGAAAGAAAGAAAGAAGGAAGGAAGGAAGGAAGGAAGGAAGGAAGGAAGGAAGGAAGGAAGGAAGGAAGGAAGGAAGGAAGGAAGGAAGGAAGGAAGGAAGGAAGGAAGGAAGGAAGGAAGGAAGGAAGGAAGGAAGGAAGGAAGGAAGGAAGGAAGGAAGGAAGGAAGGAAGGAAGGAAGGAAGGAAGGAATAAATGGCACCATAGCTCGCTGAACTTCCTCCCTTCCCAAACCCTTCCCTCCCAGCATTCCACCTCCAAATCTCTAGGAATTTCCCCACCCAGATTTGGCAACCCATCTCCTGTAGCTGCTGTGCCATGTGCCAGGACCTTCAAGACAAACCCTTCTCCCGTTTTTCTGTCATTGCTAGCAGGCAAATAATGGAGGGGAAATTGCAAAGGGAAGCAACTTCCTTCAGACCCATGCATGATCTTGCTACCATTTAACTGTTTATGGAAAAGCTGAAGCAAACCATGAGCAACTAGCTTACTGAATGAAAAAAACTAACCCTATCTGTCAATTCACAAACCAGTTGAAGGAGAGGAATTGAACTGAAGCAAATTTTGCTGTCCAGAATCCGTATATTCTTATTTAACTAGAACATATGTTGAACTGTTTCTCTGATCCCTTTTCTTTCAGTGAATGAATACAGCACAGCTGAAGGGGAGCCAATTTTGTCTTCCTCTGACAGTGTCCAACTGAATTGGCTTATGGTTAGGTTTGTTTTTGAACAAGGCCCTTTTATATTGAAGCATTTGGTAGTCATCTCGTGAGGACGATGCCCCCTGACGTGGTGTTTTGAATAATTATTTCCTCAGAGAATGTGACTCCCGCCCATCCGGTTCCCTTTTTCTATTTTCGCTGTCAAATCTGTTTACATGATTGAACTCCACGGTTGTTTGGAGAAAAACCTTTTTCAATATATAATGAAAACTGCCAGTGTAGACTTCTAGTTTTTGAGTAAAATGTTTTGTGCCTGGAGTGGATGAAGTGATTTAAATGATTACCTCATCTGTTAGGCTTTTATTCTACTTTTTCTTCCAAAATGCCCGGGGGGGGGGGGTGTACATGAGCTTCCTCACAACAAACAGGGAAGTAGGTTCAGGTGAGAGAAGACCTCTTAGCAATTTTAACCAGTAGGACAAATGAAGAAGAAGAAGAAGAAGAAGAAGAAGAAGAAGAAGAAGAAGAAGAAGAAGAAGAAGAAGAAGAAGAAGAAGAAGAAGAAGAAGAAGAAGAAGAAGAAGAAGAAGAAGAAGAAGAGGAGGAGGAGGAGGAGGAGGAGGAGGAGGAGGAGGAGGAGGAGGAGGAGTTTGGATTTATATCCCCCCTTTCTCTCCTGCAGGAGACTCAAAGGGGCTTACAATCTCCTTGCCCTTTCCCCCTCACAACAAACACCCTGTGAGGTAGGTGGGGCTGAGAGAGCTCCGAGAAGCTGTGACTAGCCCAAGGTCACCCAGCTGGCGTGTGTGGGAGTGTACAGGCTAATCTGAATTCCCCAGATAAGCCTCCACAGCTCAGGCAGCAGAGCTGGGAATCAAACCCGGTTCCTCCAGATTAGATACATGAGCTCTTAACCTCCTACGCCACTACGACACTGTGATCCTCAGATAATATTTAAAAGATCAAGTTCTGAGGTCTCTTTGCTCACCATTTGCTCACCTTTTGCTCACTGAGGTCTCTTTGCTCACCATTTCTCTGATCCCTTTTATAATCCCATTTGCTCACCATTTCTCTGATCCCATTAATAGCACTAAAAGATAGGGTTGCTAGCACTACCTTGGCAAATACTGGGACCATTTTGAGGGTGATGCCTAGGATGGGTGGAGTTTGGGGAAAATGTGATGTCACTTCCAGGTGACACTCGAGACATTCCCCCTAATCCCTATGGTAACGACCATAAAAACATTGAGGAAAATCCTAGAGTGTCCCTATGGAGACCAGTTTTCTCCCTCTCCTCAATTTCTTGAGGGCGTGGATTGGGGCCAACGGCGAGCCTTTACCCACTGTACTCAGGCAAGCAGCAAGCCTATCTAAAAGTCTTCATATGATTCAGGCTTCCAGAATGTTTCAAATCCCTTCTACCCCGGCGATGTTCCGAATTGAAAGGGAAATCAGCTCCAAAGTGTGCCGGTAGCAGCACTTTAACCTAACTGTTGACAGATGGAGAATGGAAGCAACCTAAATGCTCTCTTTTTGTGTCAGCACTATAAAAAATGTCTGACTAGCCCATGAAAGATGGAGATGAAAGCTCCGGCGGCCATTAGAAGCTGTGCCTTCCCTCGAGCCATAACTCACTCCCGTGGTATTATGAAAATGGCTTTATCGCAGTGGATTAGTTTTTTCCCTCTCTGCAAAAAATTACTGCTTATCAGCAGCGCGGAAATAAAGCGAGCAACTCCCAGGTCTTTTACTTGCTTATTTATTTATTTTCCTGAGTCTCCAGCACAATTCGACGGTCAGGAATTTAATGAAACGTCACGTTTCGTTGAAGCGGTTTGTATGCTTCTTTGACGCCAAAGCCACTCCCCATAAAAAGGGTTGTTTCGAGCATCCTGCTAACAAGGTACTGTAGCATGGGTCGCTCGGGCCACGCATGTTTGCCGGCTGTATCCCGATTGAAATCCGAGCCCTCTGACAGATCACAACGGAGGGAGAAAAATAAAAAAGACGTCAAATGGTAAAGAAAAAAATCCAAAAGCGGTGAGGCTTTATGGAGTGTCGTAGTGAGTTTTTGGCCGGCGATCCTTTGCAAGCTGCCAAACATCTTTGGAAAGGAACAAAAAGAACCAGGTGTTCAGTTTATAGTGAAACAAACTCACCACGACAGAAGGAAAAGTTCTGCTTTGCTATCAACTACGGATGGGCCCAGAGGTGGGATCCAGCAGGTTCTCACCGGCTCCCGAGAGTAGGTTACTAATTATTTGTGTGTGCCGAGAGGGGGTTACTAATTGGTGATTTTGCCACGTGATTTTTGCCTGAGTTATGCCCCTCCTCTCAGCAGTAGCGCGCAGAACTTGAAGCAGTCGAGCAGGAGGTGCGTGGCAGCCTGCGCCTGCGTGCATTCGTTTCCCATCCAAGGACCGGCGCTGCGGCTGCCTCCTTGCCACAGCCCTGCCCAGGAATGCCCCGCCCCCAGAATGCCCGGTCACACCCCGCCATGCCCCGCCATGCCCCATTGGCACTACGCCACAGTTTGAATCCCACCAGCATGGGAACCTGTTACTAAAATTTTTGGATCCCACCACTGGATGGGCCTATCAGAAAGCCAAGGTAATGAAGGACTTTGTGTGGGGTAGCCAAAACCCTAAACTGAGCCCAGGGACAAATGGACAGAGTGTCTGCCGAATGAGAATAAGGTAAGCAGTGAGAGGGAGATGAGGTTTCCCCCTCTCTTGCAAGTTTCATGGACTTGGTGAGCCAGTGAAAGAGTGGGGGTGGCGGTGGGTAGAGGAATGACCCGGGGTAAGCCAGTAAGAGAGCAGGAAGGGGTGGAGAAGAGGAGGCCTGGAGCCACCATGTGGGAAGATAGGATTCCCCCCGGGGAATGGAAAATGGGATCACCCCCACAAATTTCGCAAGCCCCCACTTGTATAACTGTAATAGTTACCCTTTGACATTTCAAGCAGATGTTCTGTAGAACAGGATGCCTTTAAATCTACACAGCCAATCAGAAGTCCTTCTGGGCCCATGTCCCACCTGACCCCTCCCACTTCCCTATGAGGAGAGGCTGCAGCGTTTGGGACTCTTTCGTTTGGAGAGGAGACGTCTGAGGGGGGATATGATCGAAGTCTATAAAATTATGCATGGGGTAGAAAATATTAACAGAGAGAAATTTTTCTCTATTTCTCACAATGCTCGAACCAGGGGGGCATACATTGAAAATGCTGGGGGGAAGAATTAGGACTAATAAAAGGAAACATTTCTTCACGCAACGCGTGATTGGTGTTTTGAATATGCTGCCACCAGAGGTGGTGATGGCCACTAACCTGGATAGTTTTAAAAAGGGCTTGAACAGATTTATGGAGGAGAAGTCGACCTGTGGTTACCAATCTTGATCCTCCTTGATCTCAGATTGCAAATGCCTTAGCAGACCAGGAGCTCGGGAGCAGCAACAGCAGCAGAAGGCCATTGCTTTCACATCCCAAAGGCATCTGGTGGGCCACTGCGAGTAGCAGAGTGCTGGACTAGATGGACTCTGGTCTGATCCAGCAGGCTCTTTCTTATGTTCTTATGTTCGTAAAAGCACTTAGCGGACAGCAGGGATGGGGTCAGTGGGTGTCATGGCACCCACGCTGGGTATCCATGGCTTACAGTATACCAAAGTCCGCTGTTTGTACTCAAGCAACTTAACTTTCTTATAAAGTCTTTCAAATCTACCTGTCTAATTTTCATATCAGCCCTCTTATGAGCTGCCTTGTCAAAGACTCATTTGATGACAATATGATTCCATGATAGCTTCGTTATTATGGCTTCAAATAATATGTAAATAATATTTAAATGGTTTCTTTCCAGAACCATTACTGTCAATCAAGCAAACTCGTATTTTGGCTTCTCATTTTGTCGCCTTAACTAACTTTAATAGATAAGACAACTTGTGTATGGGGAAGAAAAATTAGTTCTTCAGTTTTGGAGAGGTTTTAAATCAGGTTTAAGCTGCAGGTTATGAACCAATGGCACTTCAAAAGTTTCATCAAAGACCATTTCTAAATCAGAAGTAAAGAACATTCAAACATTTGGCTCGAGGTAGCTTTCTAGAAATGGATTCTCAAAACGTACAAGTGGGAGCCCGTCAGCTACCTTACCTATCAGCAACCAACCAGAACAGGGAGTCAAAGGCTTTCACGGCCGGAATCACTGGGGTGCTGTGTGGTTTCCGGGCTGTCAAGACAGTGACTAATCAGCTCCACACAAATGATAGACAGTAAACAATCAAAGGGAACAAAGGCCAGGCTACTTCTATCCAGATGCTCTCACCTATTGACTTGCTATCTCAGGGGTCGGCAACCTTTAACACCCAAAGAGCCATTTGGACCTGTTTTCCATGGAAAAGAAAACACTTGGAGCCGCAAATACTTTTTGACATTTAAAATGACGATAACACTGTATATATTGTTTTTTTTACCTTTATGCTTTGTATAAACAATTATAGTTTGTTATGAAATCCATGAAGTGCTACATCACCGTCATCAGCCAACCAGGCAGCTGGGACAGGAAAGCCAGAAGTGGCTTGGGATAGCTGTCTCTGGCTATGCCTCTCTAGGAACGGGGACTCTTTCCCATTAACCCTTAGGGCGACTCTCCGAAGGAGGTTGAGAGGACCCTAGCCACGCGGAGCCGCAGTACAACGACGAAAGAGCCTCGTGCGGCTCCGGAGCCGCGGGTTGCAGACCACTGTGCTATCTTCATTGTTACTCACAGGTATATATACTCCACTTGCTTTCTTACTATCAGATCCTCAGAAGATGCCAGCCAGAGATGCAGGTGAAACATCAGGAGAGAATGCTGCTAGAACACGGCCATACAGTTTGGAAACCACACAGCACCCAAGAACAGGGAGGTTATGAACATATGTGGCCTAGTTATATGGCTTAGATTGGCAGGGAATGACATTCCATCACCTTGTCCAGTCAAAACGGGCACAACATCTGAGCGCGCAGAGGTCAGGCTAGAGATCTTGTTATGGCCCCGGTCTCTCGGGGGCGATCGGCACTCTTTCCGAATGACGCCGTGTGCATTTTTAATGAAAATGCGGCCCTCTTTTCTAAAGCTATTTGGTGATCTGCGTGTCGCTCCCCTTGCTGTGAATTAGCAGGATTTATACACACTCGTGGTAGGGGATAATCAGGCTGAGCAGGAAGCCACTCTGCTTGAGCAGCTGCAACCAATTGGAAAGGAACGGTTTGAATCATCAGTGCCACAATTAGCACTTAGTAATGATTTTATAATTAGCCCTGACCAGCTTCAGGCAGGGAAAAAAAAGCGGGCCCTGACGATCGCGCACCTTTAATGTCTTGCCGCATCCTCCCCGACGGCCTGCACAAATGCCGTCCGATCTTTCCAAGACAGCAGAAGTGAGAGAGAGCACAACAGAGAGAAAGAGAGAACTTTGTATCCGGATCTGCACCGAAGACTGGATTCGCCGTTTTTGCTGACCCGTTCCTTCGATGCAAAGTGGAGTTTCGTCTTTCCGCTTCTCCTTTTGCTGCCGCTGGTCAAATTTTCAGTCGGAAAACTGGCCGCTCAAAATTATTTCGGTGCTGACAGGCAAAGCATTTCATATGTCTCCGTTCCGAATTCTGCAGCTGAGAATTACATTCGTATTTGGACGAAGGGTGACTGAATATTAAGTCCTTTGTCTAAAGCAGGGATCTTCAAACGATGGCCCTCCAGATGTTCATAAACTACCATTCCCATGAGCCCTACCACTTGGCCATGCTGGCAGGGGCTGATGGGGATTGTGGTCCATGAACATCTGGAGGGCCATAGTTTGAAGACCCCTGGTCTAAAGGTTCGTTCTTTCCTGATTCACTGCTCGATCCTTTCCATTAAAGCACTTTTGCAAGGATTCACTCGCAGGGAGCTTCCTTGTAGTGAATTAGTCCGTCCAAGTCAGTATTGGAAGATGAATAAGAGTTTGGATTTATACCCTCCCTTTTTTCTCCTGTAAGAAGACTCAAGGTGGTCTACAAACTCCTTTTCCTTCCTCTCCCCACCATAAGCATAAGCATTTTATTGTCACTGTGCACGCACAACGAAATTTACAGCAGCCTTCCTCGATGCACACAATTTCAGACTCATACCCCACCCTCACTTTCCCCTTCCTCCACCCATCCCTACACTGCCCCAAACACATCAACACGAAGCCGCGGAGTTCAGCATAGCCACAGCTCTAGAGCAGCAGTGGTGTAGGAGGTTAAGAGCTCGTGTATCTAATCTGGCGGAACTGGGTTTGATTCCCCGCTCTGCCCCCTGAGCTGTGGAGGCTTATCTGGGGAATTCAGATTCGCCTGTACACTCCCACACACGCCAGCTGGGTGACCTTGGGCTAGTCACAGCTTCTCGGAGCTCTCTCAGCCCCACCTACCTCACAGGGTGTTTGTTGTGAGGGGGGAAGGGCAAGGAGATTGTCAGCCCCTTTGAGTCTCCTGCAGGAGAGAAAGGGGGGGATATAAATCCAAACTCTTCTTCTTCTTCTAGAGTAGAAGCTGTCTCTAAGCCTCTTTGTCCTAGTTTTGATAGACCTGTATCGTCTGCCGGATGGTAACAGTTCAAAAAGAGAGTGTGCTGGATGAGACGGGTCTCTCAGAATATTTTGGGCTTTCTTTAGGCTTTGGGAATTATGGAGTTCTTCCAAGGAGGGGAGAGGGCAGCTGATAATCCTCTGTGCAGTAGCGATCACCCTTTGGAGCGCCTTCCTATCTGCCACTGTGCAACTGGAGAACCACACACAGATGCAGTAGGTTAAGACACTCTCTATAGCACAGCGGTAAAAGGACACCAGGAGTTTTCCATTCAGTTGTTGTTTCCTTAAAAGTCTCAGATAGTACAGTCTTGTGAGGCAAGTGGGGCTGGGAGAGTTCTGAGACAACTGTGACTATCACAAGGTCATCCAGCAGGAATGTAGGAGTGGGGAAACAAATGTGGTTCACCGGATAAGAGTCCGCCCCTCATGTGAAGGAGTGGGGAATCAAACCCGGTTTTCCAGATTAGAACCCACTGCTCTTACCACACTGGCAGCCACTCTCCAGAATCTCAGGATGAGATCCTTCACATCACCCGCCCTCTGATCCTTAACTGGAGATTCCAGCAATACTGAACCTGGAAACTTCTGCATGTCAAGCATATGCTGTACCACTGAGCCACAGCTCTACCAAAATATTGAAACATTAACATGCAAGTGAGTTATGCATTTGGTGAATTACAGGTAGCATAGAGGGTGCACCTATTCTCACCAGGAACTACTTATGGGTGGGGAAGATGGGAGGGGTGAGCAAAGTTGAAGTAAGTTGAGGAAAAGTTGCACTTCTGGAAAGTTTGGAAGCTTCAGGGCTTCTCTGATCTACAACACAGTGAGTTTGGCAGGGGGGAATGTGTGTACAACCAGGAATCTGACTGAAAGGGAGAGAAAGGCAGGTTATAAATCCAAATTCTTCTTCCATCTATCTATCTATCTATCTATCTATCTATCTATCTATCTATCTATCTATCTATCTATCTATCTATCTATCTATCTATCTATCTATCTTCATACATACACACTCCACTTTCTCCTCAATGGACACCCAAAGTGGTTTGCATCATTTTCCTCTCCTCTACTTTGTCTTCACAACAAACTTGTGAGGTAGATTTTGAGCTGAAAGCATGTGACTGGCCTAAGATCATCCGGCAAGGTTTCCAGGGCAGAGTGGGGATTTGAACGAGAGCCTCCCAAATTCACCCTGACCCGGATGACCCAGGTTAACCCTATCACGTCAGGAAGCCAAGTAGGGTTGGTCCCGGTTGGTACTTAACGGAAGGCCGTGAAGGAAGTCCAGGGTTGCTCTGCAGCGGCAAATAGGGGCAAACCACCTCAGTGTGTTTCTTACCTTTAAAAACCTACAGGGTTACCATACGTCAGCTGTCGCTCGACAGCACTTCACACACACACCCACATTTTGGTCCGGCTCCGTCTGTTTGCTGTCCACTTCCTTTGATCGTGTTGGGAGAGTCATTTCAGAACATCCGGTCGCTTCGCTGCCTAGTGCCTCATCCCAGACTGTACTGCTGCCTTTGTTACATGCATATTCGCAATTACGGGAAGCACGCTGACCTTTCTGCGGCAGAGGGGGGACGGCAATAAATATTGCGCGCGGACCCAATAAGAAGAGAATGAAGCAATTAGGGAAAGCAGCGCATTTCACATATGTTGTTGTGTGGCAAGGCCAGCGCTTATTAGCATAATAACAGCATGTTCGGCTCGCACTCGAATTAAAAGGAAGAGAGGGGGTGGAAATGTGTTAACATCGGCTAGCCAGCCAGACAACAGTTGGCTTTGGTAATTAGCAAAGGCACGGCCACTTTGGGGCACTCTCTTTGGGGCACCCCAGGGAATTCCAGGCTCCGGGCCAGCGTTTCTGGCACGTATCATAGCAGCAGGTGAATGATAATCGGCAAAGGGTGATTGCTAATAATGCTGAGCCGAATGCCAGGAAATGATGCTCGGCATCTTGAAAAGCACCTCCGAACACGACTCGGTGCCAACGTACCGATCCCTCCTCTTCGAGGGGGTAATGCAAATATTAATGCTGCTTTGTTTATATTTGCTTTGATTTATTTAAAATGCTTTTATGCCCACCTTTCTCCTGAGCAACTCAGGATCCAAGGCAGATCATAACTATTTGACAAAACAATAAATCTGGAAGAGACAGATGTAAAAATACACTAACCCCCCCCCCCAAAATACACTAAAAACCCCAAAAATACACTAAAAACATAAAAACTAAAAAGACACCTTGTGCTCCCAACAGTAGGGTATTCCCGTTTTCCTGGATTAGGCTGCCTCAAATGTTTTGGGGCAGTCGATCTCAACCCAGGGGCATACCTAGGCAAGCTGGCGCCCGGGGACAAAACCTGAGTTTGGTGCCCCCCCCCCCCGGCCTGGCGTATGGGCAGCCACCCTCCCCTACCATGACCAAACAATGATTTTTTGTACCAGCTCACAAAACACCTCCCACTCCCATCAAAACATACATGGCTCTCTCCCCACCAACTCTTTTCCTAATTTCCTAATCACAACAACCCTTTTGGGGGTCGAACGACCCTTTCACAGGGGCCGCCTAAGACCATCGGAAAACGGTCTTTTATATTTTATATATACCAGTGTCGGCGAACCTTTTCGAGACCGAGTGCCCAAATTGCAACCCCGAACCCGCTTATTTATCGCAACGTGCCAACACGGCAATTTAACCGGAATACTGAGGTTTTAGTTTAGAAAAAAGGTTGGTCCGAGGTGTGTGTTACTCGGGAGTAAGCTTGGTGGTAGTTGGTGGCTTGGCTTTGAAGCAACCGAGCAACTCTTCCAATGGGTGAATCACGACCCTAGGAGGGTTTACTCAGAAGCAAGCCCCATTGGCAGCAACCGAGCTTACTCCCAGGTAAAGGATTGTGCTTTAGTTCTTCGCATGAAAATGAGCCCTTGGGGATGGGGCGGTATAAAAATTTAAATAATTAATAAATAAATAAATAAATATCAGTGGGGTTTAACAGCGCTTAACAGGGTTACCTACACTGCTTCTCCAAAACTAGGTCTTAGGTTTAATGCTAATAATCGAGCCCAGTGGCCCAGGTCAGCCTAGATGGGGGGGGCAGTCTGTTTGCCCATGCCCACAGAGAGGGCTCTGAGTGCCACCTCTGGCACCCGTACCATAGGTTCGCCACCACTGATATATACCAATTTTATGGTTGAGGCTCACCACAACGTGAGGAACTGTATTAAAGGGTCATGGCATTAGGAAGGTTGAGAACCACTGTTTTGGGGGATCTTTCCCAGGGAATATTTCACAAGCTGCTGAAAAAAAGGCTCAAGTCAGAGACAAAAGATGTGGTGTTCATTTGTTATTTAAACCACAGCACCAGTGTCTCTAAAGGAAACTATTGGTCATTAAGATAAGCTCGAAGGAATGGAACTATTAACCAAGTTAAGTGTGTTCTCTGGGTCCCCCCCCCCTTCCCCCGCAAGAAAAAAAATCTTGCAAAGGGGTAGCTTACCATTAAGATAAGGGAGAAACACTGAAATGGAGATTAGAGCCACTGAATTCAGTGAAAACTTAATTAAGATTAGCCCTTAAAAATAAAACCAAGGAAGCCCGGCGAGCTGTTTTTAAGCAATCTTGAGCAATGTTGACTTTTATGTTTTCTTTTCCACATTCATTTTAAGATATTACTTGAATTAAAGCAAGCATGAGAAGAGGGGAGGGAAATCTGTATTCACCAGGGATATCTCAATCACAGACTATATTCTGTGTCTCAGAAAAAGATGTTAGTACCGACAGGTGAAGCGCAGCATCGGAGAAAATCATAGGCTTCCGCATTCAAATATACTCCCAAACGAATATGAGAATTATCATTCATTTTTTACACGCTGCCTTTCTCAAAACCACTATTTTATTGTATAATGTTATATAATTAAACTGAAAGCCAGAATGTGCTTTTTTAAAAAAAACTTTCAAACAGTGGCCAGGTGGAGAGCAGGGCTAAGTAGGCAACCGAACCCAGGTGTATTTCTACAACAAAGTAAGTCTGTAATGTTGAGTTCTGTGGCAGAGGAATATACAATCCTACTAACATCTTTTTCTGAAACAGACTATAGCAAATGTAATCAGAAAGACTAGATCCACTTCCTTTGGATTGTCATATGTTGGCCCATAACAACAACAACAACAACAACAACAACAACACTTCAATAATTCACAACCAGATTTTCTTTTGTGGACAAGCCAAAGTCATTCGGTTGCCAACCTGCAGGCGAAAGCTGGAGTTCTCCCAGGATTACAACATCTCCAGGCCACAGAGATGACTTTCCCAGGAGAAAATGGTGGCTTTGGAAGGTAGAGTCTATGGCATTATTCCTCACAGAGGTCTCCCCCACCCACCCAGGCTGCATCCCAAAATCTCCAAGAATTTCTCAACATGGCACTGGCAATACTAGACAATAATACAGCATCCAAAGGCGCAGCCATGGTTGTCTTGGGATTTAGAAATATCCAGTCCCTGAATTAAGTCACCTCAAATAAATAAAGTGGGGTGCAATGCCAGAGAGTCCACACTCCTGAGCAGCTATTTTCTCCATGGAAACTGAACTCTATGTCACACTCGAACGGGGAAATAACAGAGACCGTCGGAAAGTCCTAAAGCGGTTTATTCCAGGGAACACGAAGAGTAACAATGCAAAGCAGGATCTGAGCTAGAGAGCTCAGATCCCGAACCTATATCCTTTAACACACACACACACACACACACACACACACACACACACACACACACACGTTTCACCCCACACCAAATGTCCACTACAGCATTTACAGCAATTGTACTACAAAGCTTCAAAGAACCTGGGAACCTTTCACACCTCTTTGTGGATGGGCTGGCGCCCGGAGATTGCCAGGAAGAGAAGAGGGAAACAGGAAAGCATTTACAGGAGAACATTTGCAATTCACGCACAGCAAGACATCTAGGTACTGACAGGCATGTTCCTGACACTCTACAGTCTGGGGATGAGCTGTAATTACAGGGGATCTCCAGATGCCTCCTGAGGGCTGATCACACAATTGTGTCCCACATTGTTTCAGGAACTTGTCTGGATCTTTTGGCTACCATCCTTTATTACGTGTGTTTAGCTCAGAAGACAAGAAGTGGGAGGAAGTGATTCTCCCATGTAACTTTCTAAAATGCAGAATGGACAAAAAGACACCCAGGCAGACAGGTCTGGAAGATGGTCTCGCAGAATGATCAATACCCCTCCCTGCCCATCAATATTTCATCAGGCAAACGGGCATGTGAGGGGAAGTCTGGTCACGTGATCATCTTTTGATGAGGTGAGGCAACGTCTCGCCGTGGGGGCCATTCAGGGAAGTTGTCTGCCTTGCTTTCCCTCGCCCTTCTGAAAACCAGCAGAAGAGCCACTGGGAAAGGCAGGCGGGTGTTGGAAACATTTCGACGATTAATCAGGATGGGACGGGAAAGGAGGCAGGCTTGTTCTGGACTACAATTCCCATCAGCCCCTGCCAGCCTGGCCCATTGGCCATGCTGGCAGGGGCTGATGGGAATTGTAGTCCATAACATCTGGAGTGTCAAAGGTTCGCCACCATGGGCATATTGGCTACTGAGGTCTGGTTCATATGACTAATGTACCTCAAGCAGGTTAGCAGCATTGTGTGTGGTGATGGGTTTTCTGGGAACAGGCAGGCCCTTTGTGCATTTACAGTTTGTGGTGTGTCTGTGTGCTTCACAGTGCGGGTCTCCCGCATCTCTTCATTTAAACACAAGAAGGTGCTTCTGGGTCGGAAAGTTATTTGACACCAATTTGGGGGGGGGGGGTTAAGACGTTTTAAGTGATCGATCAAAAGACAGAAGTGATCGATCAAAAGTATATCTAATCAAAGAAGTCTCATTGATCCCTCAGAAATGCCAACAGAGGAGCGGGTGGAACAGCTCCTGCATGCGCAGGGAGGAGTGGAAAACCTGAAGGAAGCAAAACACAACTTGCCCACTCTCGGAAACTATGGGGATTCTCTCATCTGCAGCGTCATGAGTTTGGGAGCAGGGAAAACTTGTGCAAAACTGAGAATCTGACCCAAAGGTAATGTACCCTTCACCAAAGAACCAAATGTGAGCAAAAGACCATGGCAGGCTTGTCTCCCCTTACAAAGCAGTCCAACCAGCCCTTCCAATTGTTGAAATGTCCCACGATAAACTAAAAAGATCAAACTAGATGTTGTCACAGGGTGGCCAACTCTGAGTTTGGAAATATGTGGAGAGTTTGTGGATTGAGCCTGGGGAACATTGGGAGGGAACTCTGTGGGGTATAGTGTCATAGAACCCACCCTCCAAAGCCCCTAAACAAATCGTTTCTGCATGACTTTTCAGATCTTGACCTATCCCTTTACCAGTGGTGGGATCCAAAAATTTTAGAAACAGGTTCCCATGGTGGTGGGATTCAAACTGTGGTGTAGCGCCAATGGGGCTGGGTGGGGCACGACGGGGGCATGGCTGGGCATTCCTGGGCAGGGCTGTGGCAAAGACGCAGCTGCTGCGCCTGTCCTTGGGCAGGAAATGAATGCACGCAGGCGCAGGCTGCCACGCACGCCGGTGCACCTCCTGCTAGACTGCTTCAAGTTCTGCGCTCTACTGCTGAGAGGAGGGGCGCAACTAAGGCAAAAATCACATGGCAAAATCACCAATTAGTAACCCCCTCTTGGCACACGCAAATAATTAGTAACCTACTCTCGGGAACCGGTGAGAACCTGCTGGATCCCACCTCTGCCCTTTACTGCCTTACGATTCCTCCTACTTTGCGGGAATGTGTTTTGGATCCCAATGGCTATTAGACAACCACTTTCGTGCCAGAGCAGAGATCGTGCGCGGTCTGACTCTGCTCAGCTTTTAATATGTTAGAAAGCCGACCCAATGTGAACAAGGACAAATCCTGAAAGAGACAAATGACAAGCAAGCAGGAGAACTGAAAAACTGAGCGAAGGATTCGCCATCCATTTACTATTCCAGGAACTCTGTCTGATAAACAGAACTATATCGGTCGATGGAGACTCGTAATTAATTACCTCTGACATTGATAAATTTCTTGCAGTGTCTTTGGGCTAATCTGCTGGTGTGTCTGTAGCTAGACCTTCCAGTCCTCCTATCCAACAGAAACAGTTTATTTGTGGACTTGGCTCCATAATTAAATATTTCATTTGCAAAGAGGACAGTTCTTAGGAAAATGTGAACTCCTTCCTAAAGCCATCCTCAGATCTCTCAGACATTACATAAGAAAATTTGTTCCCGTTTGCGGGCTGCTTCTGGCTCTTCAGATAATCTTGTGCGTTACGTTTCGAGCACATGCAGATAATTTAATTTATTCTGCCCCTAAATGTCCGTATAAAGGAAAACTATCCTATATGAGCGCAATTAGAATTATTTATAATGCCGTAAAAAAATTAACTGAATCAGATTTACTGGAAAATGCGATTTAAAAAAAAACAATCAAGACTATATTTTGTCGTAATTGAATTAAGCCAACCCACCAATTGCATTTCTGCTTTTGCCTTATTTTATTATCTTCTGCTACTCAGTAATATAAAGTAGTTTACCTTACATAGAATTCAGGTTGATTATCCTTTTAAGAATAAGAATGGATCTCAGCACTTGTTTCAAAATAGCCTGCAGTGCAGGCCCAGATTTCTTCCCAGATTCAAGAAACAAACCGAGGAAGAGTCTACTGGGCTGTGCTTGGTCCAGGGATCCAGGGATCCAAATCCCTGCTTAGAGACAAAACTATTTGGGTGAACTCAGTACAACCCAGGACTGGATCTAGGTTTTGGGTCCTGTATGGGTCTAGAGGTGAGGGTCCCAGCATGGTTCTCATGGATGCCATTATGTCAGAATTGTGTAGCGTAGTGGTTAAGAGCAATGGTCTCTACTCTGGAGAACCTAGTTTGATTCCCCACTCCTCCACATGAGTGGCAGATTCTAATCTTGGTTGAATCCCCACTATCGTCTTAGCCAGGTTTCAGAACACAAACTAACCAGGTTTGAGGGACGACCTCCCCATGGCTTGCGTGGCAGATTCCGTTTCTGGTGCTCGTTCTCCCCGTTAATCCACATTCTGGCAGGACCTGGTTGCAAATGACATAGACCCCATTAACACGGTTCAGAGCTGATCCGAGGGGAGGGATGAGGGTTGAAACCTTGACTCATTTCCCGCCCTGGAGTGTGACGCAGAATTTGGGCAACCAATCAGCACTGCGATGTACATGCAGCCTTTCCTTGGTTTCATTTCCGCTTTTGCAATCAGCCAGCAGAAGGGGATGCAAACATTAAGCAGTCAAATGCATAACTTTGAATCGTTCATGGTTTACACAGGTAACGATTAACTGTTTGCACAGTTCAACAGTTAAACGTTAAACTTTTACACACTGATTTTTTTGATCACGCCCCTACAATGTACGTTTCTGCAGTGGGAAAAGGTCCCGCCCCATCAAGGCACGCCAGCCAATCAGGGGAGACCGGCGAAGCGAGCTCGCCTGGTAGTGGGGATTGCTAAGAGTTCTGCAACCGGGTGTGTCCGCTGTGTGCTTGCTGCGGTGGGGAGGGAGAAACTCCGATGAAGAGGACTCGGTTTCACAACGTACAGGTTTGGATCTGCGTGCAAATTTCAAGTAAGGATTCAACCCTTGTGAACCAGGCTTATTTCCCCTTTGCTACACATGAAGCATTAGAATTTTTTTTAAAGCCCCACTGGTCCTTCAGAAATGCCAGCCTAAGAAATAGGTGGAACTGCTGCTTTGTGGGTTGTGAAAGGTGGGGAGAAGCAGGAAAATCTGAAGGACTGATCATTAGAATTTAAGCTGCCTAAGAGTCCTTCTGGTGTTTATTCTAGTTGCAATGTTTATGAATTGTTACAGTTCTTAACTATTTACGTATTCTTTTTTTAAATGTTTCGTGACTGATGTATTAGAGATTGTGTATGTAAGCCACCCTACGACCATCTTAGGCTGGTGAGGGTGGGGTATTAAATTTAATAAAATTTAAAAGCCACAGAACTGGCAATGCTATTGGGCAGTTAACTGGCCCTGCATTCCAAGTATGTGGCTAAAGTCGCCAGGCCCTGCGACAATTTCTGGGACTTACTGGCAGTGAGGTGAGGCCTGAGCCAGTCTCACAGCTGCATGGCAACATCTAAATCTAATGTATTGATTATATTGTTGTTGTTGTTGCAGATTTCACAGCTGCCAGATCTTTAGCTGGTTGTTGGCCTTCATTACAATTCGAGCCTCACCCAGAGGCCTAGGAAGTTGTAATGTATCGGCGTAGTAGTAGTAGTAGTAGTAGTAGTAGTAGTAGTAGTAGTAGTAGTAGTAGTAGTAGTAGTAGTATTTGTTGTTGTTGTTGTTGTTGTTGTTGTTGTTGTTGTTGTTGTTGTAGATTTCACAGCTGCCAGATCTTTAGTTGTTGGCCTTCATTACATTATTATTATTATTATTATTATTATTATTATTATTATTATTATTATTATTATTATTATTATTATTATTATTATTAATTAAGCTTCTATACCGCCCTCCCCCGAAGGGCTCAGGGCGGTGTACAACATAGATATATAAGTAGAGCACCGAGGTCACTACATTCCTGGCAGATCGAAACACTATCATATTTCGGTAAAAATTCTGTGGTAGAGGTGGGTTTTACCATGGAGTTTTTGCCCAAACACCAGAGCATCCAATGTAGACAGTCCTACATGCTGCTCCTCAGCAGTGGCGTAGCGCCCGGGGGGGTATCTTGCACCAGGTGCATGCCAGGGCAAGGGAGGGGTGTTCCAGGGGCATGGTGGGGGTGTGGCAGGGGCGCAGGGCACACACGTGCCCTGGGTGCAGTTTCCCCTCGCTACAGCTCTGCTCCTCAGCATGCGCACCTGGCATTAGACATGATTTGAACTGGTGACCCCTTAGATCACCTCTTTTAGATCCTGAATTCCTTCCCTTGGAAATACTTGTCTGACCACCTCTTTTGTTATTATCTGCCATTGGGTGGAGGCCTTTTCCGTTTAGCCCGGCATTCCCTGATTGACCCGCCTTCCAGATAATGTGCTTAATTTTGTTCTACACGTATGCGATTTTAATTGTTAATGTTTTCAACAGCTTGCTGCCTTGAGAGCACATGATGAAAGGTGGAATAGAAACGTTGCAAATAAATTTCAATAAATTAAGCAAATAAATAAATGACGGAGCACATTTTACTCATCGCAAAGCTGAATATAGCACAGGACTTGTTCCGCCAATGAGCTTTGCAAGTAGTCGTTCCCTGGTGAAAGGTTGCCAGTTCCTGTTTGGGAAAATCCCAGAGATCGGGGGGTGGGTTAATGCCATAGAGTCAATCCCAGAGGTGGGATCCAGCAGGTTCTCACCAGTTCTCTTGGGAACTGGTGAGAACCTGCTGGATCCCAAGAGTGGGTTACTAATTATTTGTGTGTGCCGAGAGGGGGTTACTAATTGGGTCTGCTTTTCCGTTAGAAATTCCATTAGGTCCAAAAATCATAAAGTCCTGTTGTTTCCTATGTGGCTGGTTAGCGAAGGTAGAAAACGGGATAATTCTCCCTGTTGGGCTGTTTTAAAAACACATTTTAGAAATATGGTAAAGTTCCTTGTTGAAGGAAAGTATCCTTCTTTTGATTTCTAGAAACAAAATTGAGTATTTGAAAGTATTAAGTATTTGACAGGCGGTCAATTAGAGGAGAAGTAGTTGTTTCTGTTGGCAGTAGACGATAGGACTTGCTACAATGAGTTTAAATTATGGACAGAAAGATACCAGCTGGAAATTAGGAACTTTTTTTTACAGTAAGAGTTTTTTGCAGTAACAGAGAAATTATTAACGCCCGCCCCCGGAATGCCCGGTCATGCCCCCGCCGTGCCCTGCCCAGCCCCATTGGCGCTACGCCACTGTTTGAATCCCACCACCATGGGAACCTGTTACTAAAATTTTTGGATCCCACCACTCGTCAATCCTATAAAGCAGCCATATTTTTCTGGGGAACTGATTTCCTGAAGGCCGCTCACATGATAAGTACGTGTAAACTTTATTGTCAGGTTGAGAATCACTTACCAGGAAGAGGTCATTTTGGGCAGCCTCTGTAACATCTGTTCCAACTCCAGTTTAACGTTGTCTGCCTCTCCCCATCATTTGTTACCTTGCATATTACCGTACAGTCCAGTCAACCTCTAGCAAATGCTGGATTACTTATAAACTGGGCGAGGGGCGGGGGAACCCCACATTATGCTCCCGACTCTTTTTTGCCAGATTTCCATGCGAAGCATTTGATAGAAATATGGAAAGTGGTCTGAACTTTAAACGATAACCAGATGAGAAGTTTCGGATGGAAACCAAACTCTTCTGAAGCCTACATATTTTCATGCGGGATACCTACGGCTCTTTTAATTGAAGATGACTTGGACTCACGGTCACGTAGTCAGTTTATCTCAATGAGCAAGATTACAAAGAAAGACTAAGGGAAAGGATTAAACAACGACCAGCACTAAGGGTGAAATCCGGGCTGTGGCAGCCTTAAAGTTACTAACTATTAGAAAACAGGGAACTCACATTTCGTTATGAACAAGTAGCCCAGAAAATGTACAGCCCAACAAATGTTTCGAGGGATCTTTGATGGATGCCAGGTAACATAGTTTGGCTGCATTTTCTTTGGGGCCCATTTGATCTGATTAGACACCGGCTTACGGTTCTGTTTAAAACTGAACAGATATGAGCTATAAGTTGGAAACAGAGGTCATCTGTTGACTGCTTGCAAAGTGACTCCAGCAGCCTGTTTCTAACATTTCTTTTTGAGTCCGTAAGGACCCAGCAAGCCAGCTTTTCACTGTGTTATAGGCATCCATTTCCAAATGCAAACAATAATCGTGCTACTTTCACATCTAGCGTGCAAGAACTGAACAGATGAGGAAATTTAATTTCTTTTTTCCCCTAAAAAAGTAAGGAATGTTTTGGATCAATGCTGTGCACTGTGCAAGTTGAACACCCTCTTCTGAGGTACATACGCCAAGTACAATTCAAAATGCAGTCCTGCTTATTGACTATTTGGCTTCATTAGGTTTAGAAGAGTATAACTGCCCTGACCTGTATAGTCCAGGTTAGCTCAATCTTATCAGTTGTCAGAAGTTAAGCAGGGTCAAACCTGGTTTGTACTTGGCTGGGAGACCACCAAGGAAATCCAGGGTAGCTATGCAGACACAGGCAATGGCAAACCACCTCTGCCCTGACCTGGACAGTCCAGACTAGCCTGCTCTTGTCAGATCTTGAATACTAAGTAGGGTCAGCCTTGGTTAGTATTTTGATGGGAGACCACCAAGGAAATCCAGGGTTGCTATGCAGACACAGGCAATGGCAAACCACCTCTGCCCTGACCTGGACAGTACCAGACTAGTCTGTTCTTGTCAGATCTTGAACACTAAGTAGGGTCAGCCTTGGTTAGTATTTTGATGGGAGACCACCAAGGAAATCCAGGGTTGCTATGCAGAGGCAGGAAATGGCAAACCACCTCTGCCCTGACCTGGACAGTCCAGACTAGCCTGTTCTTGTCACATCTTGAACACTAAGCCTTGGTTAGTATTTTGATGGGAGACCACCAAGGAAATCCAGGGTTGCTATGCAGAGGCAGGCAATGGCAAACCACCTCTGCCCTGACCTGAACAGTCCAGACTAGCCTGCTCTTGTCAGATCTTGAACACTAAGTAGGGTCAGCCTTGGTTAGTATTTTGATGGGAGACCACCAAGGAAATCCAGGGTAGCTATGCAGACACAGGCAATGGCAAACCACCTCTGCCCTGACCTGGACAGTCCAGACTAGCCCGTTCTTGTCAGATCTTGAACACTAAGTAGGGTCAACCTTGGTTAGTATTTTGATGGGAGACCACCAAGGAAATCCAGGGTTGCTATGCAGACACAGGCAATGGCAAACCTCTTCTGGTCCTCTCTTGCTTTCAAAATCCTATGGGTTGATTATAAGTTGGCTATAAACTGAAGCCACCTTCTACCATCACCACCAATTGCTTAGGATTGCACTTTTGAAGGACGTAATTCCTCAAATCCCTATAAGACCCCAGGGAAAGATATAAGATGGCACTCATTCCTGGATCATGGCCAGTGTGAAACTCATGTGAATCAGTGCCACCTTCACATCCTCTGGTTTGCAGCCACTGTGCCTGTTTCTCCAATATCAGCATTGTAAAAAACATATGTTCCAGTTCTATGTGGCCACTGCTGCACAGATTTCGGGGTCACACAGGACAATTTTATACTTCCTTGCTGCTTACAGATACCGATCCGGATATAGCATACAGTGCTGCCAGGTTTTGCGTAGCAGCACTTGAAGTATATCGCAGGATGGTCTGTGCTATAACTAAGGCTTCCTGAATATTAAGGTTGTCTTACTAGGTGTCCTGTGACTTGAATCTTTTATTTGCCAATTTCATAATTCCCTTATGCCTATTCCCCTTTTCAGTTTTTTGTTTCCTTAGAAGAAGAAGAAGAAGAAGAAGAAGAAGAAGAAGAAGAAGAAGAAGAAGAAGAAGAAGAAGAAGAAGAAGAAGAAGAAGAAGAAGAAGAAGAAGAAGAAGAGGAGGAGGAGGAGGAGGAGGAGGAGGAGGAGGAGGAGTTTGTATTTATACCTCACCTTCAGTGGTGGGATCCAAATAATTTAGTAACAGGTTCCCATGGTGGTGGGATTCAAACTGTGGCGTAGCATCAATGGGGCTGGGTGGGGCACAACGGGGGTGTGGCTAGGCATTCCGGGGGCAGGCCATTCCTGGGCGGGGGTGTGGCAAGGACGCAGCCGCTGCGCGGGTCCTTGGGCAGGAAACAAATGCATGCAGGCGCAGGCTGCCACGCACGCCGGTGCACCTCCTGCTAGACTGCTTCAAGTTCTGCGCGCTACTGCTGAGAGGAGGGGCGTAATTAAGGCAAAAATCAAACTCCTTCCCTTCCTCTCCCCAAAAGAGACACCTTGTGAGGTAGGTGGGGCTGAGGGAGTTCAGAGAGAACTGTGACTAGCCCAAGGTCACCTGCAGGAATGTAAGAGTGAGGAAACAAATCAGTTCAGCAGATAAGACTCTGCCACTCATGTGTAACAGGAGATCTCCAGTCATCACCGGGAGGGTGGCAATCAGTGGCGTTTCTCCATAGGGACGAGGGGTACCCCTTGTCCCCGGGCGCAACAATGGCGGTCACGTGGGGGGCGCCAAAATGTCGGGCGGCGGGCCCCTCCCCCGCCTCCCCAGACTGCACCAGATCATGTGAAGCCAAGCCCATAGCAGTCGGCAGCCTGCCTTAGCCACGCCCACCCTGGACGGTAGCCTCTCTGGGCCAGTCCCACCATTCAGACAAGCCACCAGAGTCGAAGGGCGGGGAAGCTCCGCCTCCCTTTGACCCAGCGTGCCTTGCCTCCTTCTCCTTCTCTCAGCGCATGTGGCCGGAGGTTGCACAAACCTCCTCCCCTGCTGAGTGACTGTAGCAGCGCATAAGGGAAGGAGAGGTGAGAGAAGGCCCGGGAGGAAGCAAGCAGCGGCGGCAGCAGGCAGCACAGGCACGTGGCAAAAGAAGCGGGCTCGGGCTTTTGCCTTCGAGTCCTGCCAGTGCCGAATTCAACAGCCTGTGTCCCTCCTAGTCGCAGCCACAGGAAGCAGGTTTGTTTTTCATCCGTCGGCCCATTGCTCCCCCCCTGGCATAACAACTGGCCTTAGAAGAGGCTTAGGAAGGGAGTGAGGGAGAAAGAAGGGGGTTGCTGCTGGCTGGGTGCTGGAGGCGCCATTCGACCTCGTGCACTTGCGGGGGGAGAGGGATGCGGCCGCTTCACACAGCCTCCCGTTCTGAGCAGAGAACAGGGGGCGCCGGGGCGGCACGCTCATCTGGGCCGTCGGTGCGCGCTTTCAGCTCCTTTCCTGTGTTTAGAGGCGCCTGAATAGGTGGGCATGGAGGGGGACTCCAGTCCCTGCGGCGCTTGTTGCCGCTCCCCGAGGGAGGTTTGTTTAGTTTTCCCTGCGGGCCCATTGCTCCCCCCTCCCCCTGGCATAACGACTCACTAAGGCCTTAGAAGAGGCTGAGGGAGGGAGAAAGAAGAGGGGTGCTGCTGGCTGGGCCTGGAGGCTCCATTCACCTCATGCACTCGCTGGGAGGATGCGGCCGCTTCACACGGCCTCCTGTTCTGAGCAGAGAACGAAATGGCGGCACGCCAGCTGGGCCGCCGGTGCGCTACGCCGAAGGGCTCTGGCTGGGAGAGTAGGTGGCAAGCAGACGCGGGGGGCGCAGACAGCCTGGTCAGCTCCCTCCCTGTATTTAGAGGCGCCTGAATAGGTGGGCATGGAGGGGGACTCCAGTCCTTGCAGGGCTTGTTGCTTCTCCACCAGGAAGGTTTGTTTAGTTTTGCTCCCCTGGCATAACAACTGGCCTTAGAAGAGGCTTAGAAAGGGAGTGAGGGAGAAAGAAGCGAGGTTGCTGCTGGCTGGGTGCTGGAGGCCATTTCGACCTCCCTCATGCACTTGCGTGGGGAGAGGGGATGGCCGCTTCACACGGCCTCCTGTTCTGAGCAGAGAACGAGTGGCGGCAGCATGCAGAAGGGCTCTGGCTGGGAGAGGACTGGTGGAGTAGACGGCAAGCACACGCTCACGGGGGTGCGGGGTGCATGCAAATGGCCCCGGGGGGGGGGGGGGCAAGACGGCCTGGTCAGCTCCCTCCCTTTATTTAGAGGCGCCCAAATAGGCGGGAATGGGAGGGGGACTCCAGTCCTAGCAGCGCTTGTTGGTTCTCCACCAGGAAGGTTTGTTTAGTTTTCCTCCGTGGGCCCATCGCTCCTCCCGCCCCAACACAGGCAGTTTTCTGATTCCTTCCTGTGGCTGGTGCCAGGCACTTGTGGGAGCAGTAGTGGTTAGAGCGGGTGCAGGTAGTGATGCAGAACCCCAAGGAAAACTTCAGGGGTGGTGGGGATGCCAGCTCGGCTTTATGATGAGGGGGTTGGGACAAGGAAGCACCACAGCCCTGGCAGGGAAGTTGGCAAGCGGGAATCCCTGGCGGGACACAGGCTGGCAAGGTTCCCACCCTGTACCAAACTAGGAGTCTTCCTAGGGGGGCACTTTGTGGGGGGGACACCCTGCTAGGAGGGGGCTCAGACAGGCACAGGAGATAGCCGCAGATTGTCTTTATTACTGATCCCCAACATATCCTGTTTAAAAATTCAAATAGTGAAGTGCTTAAAAATTACGTGGATGGAACTGTGGTGCCCTCTTCACCTCTTCCCCAGCCAACCTCTTCCCCAGCCCTCCTTGTAGGAGAGAAGCCCCAGCAGCCCCCAGGTGAGGGTTGCTGGCTTGAGCAACTCTCCTTTCCAAGGAGGCTGCCCAGCTGGTTGGGAAAGATCCAGCTGTTAAAAAAATTAGAATCCCACCACTGCTTCTTCCCATCCCCAGCCTCACAATGAGGTTTAGGAGGTCAGAAAGTGTGTACTACCAAAGATCTACCAGCATGATTTCTGAATTTCTAGCTTTATAACTCTGCAAAGAATAAGTCTATTGAGGGGGGGGGTGTTAATGAAAGCTGAGAATTCAGAGATCATGGCAAAGGATTTTTAGAACTTCAAGTGCACACTTTTGGAATACAAATTAAAGAGAACATTCCATTGAGTTGCAACTGACTCATGACAATCCTTTGCATGGAGCATTCCAGGCAAGAAACAGAGGTGGTTAGCTATTGCTTTCCTCTGCATAGCAACCTGGTCTTCCTTGGTAGTCTCCTCCTATCCAAGTAGTGACCATGGGTGACCCTACTTAGCCTCTAAGTCCTGACAACCTTGAACCCAACTGGGCTAATCAGGATGGTGTGATAGCAATAGCAACAGCCAATGTTTTTAAAAAGCACTCTAGTGATACTGCACCAGAGGAAGCGGGAATGCTGGGGAAATAATGGGTGACTCTCTGGGATGCAGTCACAGATAATTAAATCTCAGATTAATCAGTTACCAATAAATGCTGTATGTGTGTGTGTGGCAGCAGTGGCGTAGGAGGTTAAGAGCTTGTGTATCTAATCTGGAGGAACCGGGTTTGATTCCCAGCTCTGCCGCCTGAGCTGCGGGAGGCTTATCTGGGGAATTCAGATTAGCCTGTACACTCCCACACACGCCAGCTGGGTGACCTTGGGCTAGTCACAGCTTCTCGGAGCTCTCTCAGCCCTGCCTACCTCACAGGGTGTTTGTTGTGAGGGGGGAAGGGCAAGGAGATTGTCAGCCCCTTTGAGTCTCCTGCAGGAGAGAAAGGGGGGATATAAATCCAAACTCTTCTTCTTCTTCTTCTTCTTCTTCTTCTTCTTCTTCTTCTTCTTCTTCTTCTTCTTCTTCTGTGGGGGGGCGACTCTGTGCATGCCCACAGAGAGGGCTCTGAGTGCCACCTCTGGCACCCGTGCCATAGGTTCGCCACCACTGCTATACAGAGTTCTCCAATCTAAGCCCATGGACCACTGTATACGAGCCTGGCAAGGAAGGGGGTGGTGGTGACACCACTCATCCTTGACAGCTGGAGTAGAGCTGTCTGGGGGTGATTTTTGAGAGATTTGCATGCTAAATACCCACTTGCACTGGCTGGGAGCTGTTTCTCAGGCTAACAACCTACCTCATAGGGTTGGTGTGAGGACAAAATTAGGAAAGACATTTGATTGGGGAGAGAGCCATGTATGTTATGCTGGGGCTGGGAGGTGTTTTGTGAGAGATGACGCTGACATTCGTTTGGCAAATGTTTTGCTGGGGTGATTTGTGAGAGATTTACATGCTTACTTGCACTGCCTGGCTTGGAGGAATGTGGCAGCTACTTCCCTTCTGCCTAGGGACGACTGCTGTAGTAAAACATTTTGAAAGCATTTTGAAAAAATTGTCTAAATGTTTGATTTTTGCTGAGTGGTATAGACTATTGCTGTGTTGGGGCATGTTCTATGGTGATTTAGAAATGACCTGGTGCAAAAAATCATTGTTTGGTTGTGGGGGGGGGGAAATGGCCACCCACACCGGGGGGGGGGGGCGCCAAACTCAAGTTTTGTCCCCGGGCTCCAGTCTACCTAGCTACACCTCTGGTGGCAATCCTATATCAACATCTAGATAGAAGGTATACATGCTTGTTAGAACATGATAGCAGCAATTTCCTACAAACCGTCAAGAGCAAAATTCGTCTACTGAAAAAGGCATACAATTTCTCTCTGGCCTAGTGGAATGGGCATTCTCCTTCCCCACGTTCAGCAACGCTGGTGAATAATCATGCAGCAACAACCGAATGGCTCCTCTAAACCTCCAGCCTCACCTGGGAATACAAACGCCAAGCTTGTTATTTATGTAATTAATGCCTTGCTTGAAGTGGATCGGTTCCCTCTGCAATTTGAAGGCTGGAAGATAGAATATCAAAACACCCAAGCTTGGCATTTTGAAGTTATTTTTCTCATTAGCCTGTTTGCTTCAGGATACAGTCGCTCCCCGGGAGATTTATCATCTTTTGTACGACAATCAGAGGCTTTTGAAAGGTGTATAAGTATCGGTTTTGAAAATGCATATGGGGCAGGGGGTGGGGGTTTAGAACAAAGGGAATCGGATTGATCAAAGCGCCGGGACGATGTAAAGAAGTTAAGAATACAACATAATCTCTGAGGAGCGGCCAGTTTTCATAAAACAAAGCATCTCAATGTGGATGCCATATTGTCAATTAGGCCTAGCAATTTTCGGGAGTGTAATGGGAATGATGCAATACACAATTTCCAATCTGATATATGAACACAATGGCAAGAGAATCAATACCATATGGCTCAGACAAGTTTGAAACTTCAACTCAGCAGCTTGATGTAGATTGTGCAGAAAATTAGGGCCGGAGTTGGAGAGGCGGACGGTAAGCTTCGGCTCCATTTCTCCTTTGCTTTAAGAACGGGCCTGGAAAAAGAGGCCTCCACCATTTTTTTGTTAGTGCATCATGGTGCAGGCATGAGCCTGGGTTTGGGTTTGGGACCAGAAACCAAGCCATGCTCGCATGAACATGTGTGTAACCCTTTCAGTCTCCAAGGGTCAGGTTCAAAGTCAAGGGTAATTCTGATAAAGAAGAAGAAGAGTTTGGATTTATATCCCCCCTTTCTCTCCTGCAAGAGACTCAAAGGGGCTTACAAACTCCCTTGCTCCAAGTCCCTCTCCCAACAAACACCTCCTGTTGAGGTAGGGTGGGAGCTTTAAGAGCCCTCGGAGAAGCTGTGACTAGCCCAAGGTCACCCAGCTGGCGTGTGTGGGAGTGTACAGGCTAAACTCAAAATATAGATCCAATCAGTGGTGTATCTAGGCAAACTGGAGCCTGGGAACAAAACCTGAGTTTGGCACACACACACACACACCCCCCCGGGCAGCCACCCTTCCCCACCATGACCAAACAATGATTTTTTTGCACTAGCTCATGAAACACCTCTCACCCCCAGTAAAACATACATGGCTCTCTCCCCACAACTCTCTTTCCTAGTTTTGTCCTCACACCAACCCTATGAGGTAGGTTGTTAGCCTAAAAAACAGCTCCAAGCCAGTGCAAGTGAGTATTAGGCATGTAAATCTCTCACACAAAATTCCACCCAACGCCAAAAGCATTTCACTACATGCAAATGCTCAGGCATCATCTCTCACAAAACACCTGCAGTGGAATCCACCCTCAAACAGCATCACTTTCAATGGGTGGTACCATCCAGGGAGCCCAGATTCTTCTTTTGAAATCCACCTTTAAAGGAGAATCTGGGGTCTCCTAGTTAAATAACCCGATTGAAAGTGATGCTGTTTTAGGATGGATTCTCCCCACCCTGAAACAACAGCATCACTTTCAATGTTTAAACTGAGGACCTCACATTCTTCTTTTAAGTCCATGACGAAGGGGGTGGGTTTAAAAGGAGATATCTCAGGGAAATTTCCGGGGGGTGTCTGCCGCTCAGTACCGGGGGTGCAATTGCTTAGCTAACTGCCAAGAACTTTCAGGGTGTCTTTTTGGAGATTCTCCTGATGATACTACCTAGGTTTGGTGAAGTTTATTTCAGGTTCCAAAGTTATAAGGACCCTCAAAGGTGTAACTGGCTCCCATCTCCTATCTATTAGCTCCTCATTAAAGCCAATGGGGATGGGGGGCACCTCTTTTGGGGAGTCCATACAATCCTTTGACCCCCTGAACCAAACCTCACCTAACTTGGGTGGTATCATCAGGATGGTCACCTGAAAAATTCCTGAAATGTTGGTGCTGCTAGCCTAAAAACTGTGCCCCTCTGCAGGCCAAAAACTGAAAAAACACTAAAAAATACAAAAAACACACAAACGTAACTCTGTAATTTTTTTGCCGCTGGCCACTGGGATGCACTCCGCTCATGTCCCTAAGCAATACGCCCACTTTGATCCCAAACTACACATTAAAAATTCAGCAGAAAGTATTGATAGAAACATTCCCAAAAAGATTAACACTGGTTCATTTGCCATTGCTTTATAGGGCACAAGTCAGGAGCCGTGAAAGCCAGGTTCCTACCAAAAGTTCCAGGGAGGGAGCACATTAAAAAAAGGCTTTACCAGGACACCATGGGAGTAGAAGTTGTTACCGGGCGACTGACATTGTATGTCTGAACCATGTGGGAGTGACACATGATATGTCTTATCTACCGTCCTGTTGTATGATTTGCTCCTCTGTGTTTAACTCTGGTTTCACCAACTTCCTCCCTCCTTATGCACGGCCATCGTCTCTAACTACATTCTCTCCTTCTGACTTCACACTGAAGCGCGCTTGATGGCATAACAGACGGGTTCCTGAGCAAACCAGTCTACTTGTTACGCAGTTTTCTACATGCCTATCACCTTTCCTGGGAGAATGTTTGTGACACGAAGTTTTGTGAAATATAAGTAAGTTTATCTTTTTTGCAAATGCCTGCTTGAAAGAACTTTCTTTATTGCACACACACAGAAGGGGCTCGATCCATATTCTGGCGAACCTGCTTCAGCAGTTGTGGATCCAGCTGATGCTCCAGGTAGGGTGCCCCCTAAGAGGGCAGTGGTTGTGGCGCAATCCTATGGCATGCAAGCTCAGGGCATTCTGGGGGGCATTCCATGGCAGGGTGTTTCAGGGCATCTCTGGGGGGCATTCCATGGCAGGGGTGTTTCCAGGGACATTCTGGGGGCACCATTCAGCAGCAGGGTGTTTCAGGGCATTCTGGGGGCATTCCATGGCAGGGTGTTTCAGGGCATTCTGGGGGCATTCCATGGCAGGGTGGGGGCAAACAGGAGTATGGCAGGAATGCAGGGCGCACCTGTGCCCCAGGCACAGTTTCCCCTTGCTCCGCCCCGGCACTTGGTCTCTAAAAGGTTCACCATCACTGTGATTGAAGACAAGCAGCAGTAGCCATTTTGTGCCGCCATTTTGTGGCAGTGCCCCCCCCCCCCCCATACTGTGACAGATATCAAAAGATACCCTCAGGGTTGAAAAAGTTAATGAGGCCTAACCTAAATAAATAAACACCTTGGGTTTATTCTGGGGGGAAATGTGGCAGGCCAAAAGCAATAATGAAAATGATGAGGATAATGACGATCCTTTGAAAACATATTTAAATTCACGCATCTGCAGTACAAAAAGTTTATTAGAACAGGCTCCCGCCCACAAGGTTATAGACTTTCTTGTTTTCAGCCAAGCCTTTCAAATTGAGCTTGCTGAGACACTCTGCTCTATCACCATTTCTGGACCTGGAGCAGCTGCTATTTTTGGTTGTTGTTTTGTCTCCAGAAACTTGCTTATGTGAGAGCCAAGATCCACATGATATCTTCGCCAGGACACAAAGGAAATGTTGCAGGCAAACACAGCCCCATCCTCCAGCAGGGGGGAAAAAATGCCCTTCCTCGTGACAAAATCTTTTCATCCCAAAGATTTATGCATCGTTAGAAACCAAAACCTGTGCCCAGCTTTTCAGTGGCAGAGAAAAATGCACCTCAGTTTGGCAAGCATAAGAAGTGATCTATGCGACACTGTGTGGTAGAGTCTGTTCGCTATCCAACACAGGGAAATGGCAAGAAGCGGATTTGTTTTGGGAGGCTTAAGGCACGTGGGAGAAGAGAGAGGACCAAATGTATTTCAAATGGCTTCTGGAAACACAGAGTCCAGAATTACAGCATGAACCCAACTGAGAATACTGAGGGGGGAAGAGCAGTGCATAAAATTCCTAGAAAAGTTTCAGAGGATACACAAGTTGGTCTGCAGAAGAATTTGAGTCCAGGAGCACCTTGGAGACCAAGAAGATGGGGAGAGGGCTGTATAAGCTGTCAAGAATCAAAGGCCCCTTCCGCACACACAAAATAATGCGTTTTCAAACCACTTTCACAACTGTTTGCAAGTGTATTTTGCCATTCCGCACAGCTTCAAAGAGCATTGAAAGCAGTTTGAAAGTGCATTATTCTGCCTGTGCGGAATGACCCAAAGCCTCCTTGTTCAGACTTTTATCTGACCTTGTATCGTGGGACTTGTATCTGACGAAGGGAGGTTTGACTGTTGACTGTTGGCTTTTCGGCACAATTCATTGAAAATGTTTTGAGGCAGGAAATAAAACGTTTCCTCCATGAGCGTGGTTTTTACCCTCAAACACATTTTATTTCCAGCCTCTAAATGTTTTCAATGAGTCCCCTTGCTAAAGCCGCTTGGCCTGGTAGAAACGTTTCAAAAAACACTTTCATCTGTTTGCCAACCTGTTTAAGTTACATTTCCCACACATCTCTGCTTCCCTGAACTTCCTTTTCATTTTCTGAGCTCACTCTGTTCCCTTTTGCCTGTTTGTTTGCAGTATTTCCCTTGTTCTTTTGGGGCTTAAGAGCCTTCAAAGTATATTGAGTATTACAAAGGGAGTAGAGAGTGCAGGCATGAAGATCATGGCTATTCGAAGCACCAATGAAGCACCCTCAGAACAAGAAGAAGAAGAAGAAGAAGAAGAAGAAGAAGAAGAAGAAGAAGAAGAAGAAGAAGAAGAAGAAGAAGAAGAAAGAAGAAGAAGAAGAAAGAAGAAGAAGAAGAAGAAGAAGAAGAAGAAGAAGAAGAAGAAGAAGAAGAAGAGGAGGAGGAGGAGGAGAGAGGGAGGAGGAGGGATTTGATATCCCCTTTCTCCCATAGGAGGAACTCAAAGGGGCTTACAATCTCTTTAATTTCCCCTCACAGCAAACACCCTAGTGAGGTAGGTGGGGCTGGGAGAGAGCTCAGAAGAACTGTGACTAGCCCAAGGTTACCCTGCTGGTGTATTATTTGGAATCGCACAGGCTAACCTGAATTCCTGGTGGGATAAGCCTCCACAGCTCAGGCGGTAGAGCAGGACCCGAACCTGTTCCTCCAGATTAGAGTACACCTGCTTACTGTTAACTCACTACGCACTAAGCGTCTCCACAGAACTCAGGAAAAAACTTCACAGGACTCAGAAAAAAGGAACAATCAAATAATGTCAGCCCGGAATTGTTTTGAGGACATGAGTACAGACAAACATTGTTATAAAGGATTGGGGGGGGGGGGAATATATATACATGATACAAGGTCAGATATATATATATATATACATACCTGATAAGGTGCATAGCTGATAAGGTGCACTATATATAAACCATTTTTAAGTAGGAATGCTAGATTCTAGTGCACCTTATCAGGTATGAATCTGGTACTACCTTAGAGATTTTTGTGATAGAAACTGATTGATTTCACAGACATCTGTTAAAACATTTGTAAAACACTTGTAAAACATTTTCAGTCCCCGTCCCCCCACCTTCTGCTCATACCCACCCTCTTGAAACAGTGATTAAACAATGGCAAGATCATGAAAGAACTAATTAGAAGGCACTGGAACTAATTGGAAGAGTGAGTTTGTAAGTTCTCCTTAAGGGAGAGAAAGGCAGGTATGAATCCAAACTATTCTTCTTCTTCTTCTTCTTCTTCTTCTTCTTCTTCTTCTTCTTCTTCTTCTTCTTCTTCTTCTTCTTCTTCTTCTTCTTCTTCTTCTTCTTCTCCTTCTCCTTCTCCTTCTCCTTCTCCTTCTCCTTCTTCATTGTGCTGTTTGTAAAGAATCCATGCAGTAGTAAGTAATGTGTTCAGCTGCTACAATGAACTTTAATGGTCTGACAACTCCTGATCTGTTGAAATCAGTTCTCCCCACCCCCGGCTCTGTATTTTCCTCTTTTAAAAATTACCCCCTTGAGTCTCTTAGAGATAATTACTGTGCTTGTTCAGCTAGGACTGTCATTAAATTGCTCAATAAAATAGACCACTTTTAAACTCCTTGGAGTATTAAAATCTCCATGACATGCTCATCAGCAAACAAGAGTCTGACATGTGACTGTTTTGTAAAGCAAACAGAATATTTTATTCCCCCCCTTTCCTTTCCTTTTCTTTCCTATTCTTTAAGTTTCATCAGTTATGGTTCACCCTCAGTCGAATGCGGGCAGTATTGGTTGTACAAAGAGCCACACTTTTCAGACACTTCAAATCATACAGGAAATTCCTGGGGAAGTGCTAGCCATCAAAGCAAAGTCTCTTCAGAAGAGCCAGTGGGTGCTGTAGTGGTGTGACTAAAATTGTAGCTTGAAGAACCTCCAGCTCTCCACTGTGCAGAAGCGTAGCATCCAGAGAACTGGGTGGGGCGCGACACCCCGACGCCAGTGTGGGGGCATATGAGCAGGGGTAATTCCGGGGCATTCCGGGCTGATTGGTGGAGTGGCGACGAGCGTGTATGCGGCTGCATGGGCACACAGTGCAAATTGATTGATATCCTCCAAAAGATAGCTCCTCCACAGAAGAAAAGAGCAGCTTTAGAGAGTGAGAATTATGATTAGGGCCCTCCCCAAACCCTCCCCTCCCTTGGCTCCACCCCCAAATTTCCCGTCATTTTCCACCCCAGAAGTGGCAACCTTCACAACAGTCCACTAAGTCACGAGTCTGTTGCTTCCTGCTGGTCCCACAGCCCACAAACAACTTTCTCCGGATTCTAAGATGCTGCTAAAGGAAGAGACAAATAAAGAAGATTCCTGGCTGTAAGCGCCTTCCCCTGATGGATCACTATCAGCTGTCATTTTTAATGGCCATACTTCTACCAACTTCCATTAATATAATTAGGGGAAAGGATCCCCACGGGTTTCTCCTAAGTGTGAAGAAACAAATTGTCATGAAATTCAGCAACATACCTAGAAGAAGAAGAGTTTGGATTTATATCCCCCCCTTCTCTCCTGCAGGAGACTCAAAGGGGCTGACAATCTCCTTGCCCTTCCCCCCTCACAACAAACACCCTGTGAGGTGGGTGGGGCTGAGAGAGCTCCGAGAAGCTGTGACTAGCCTTTTCCAAGGTCACTTGGCTGGCGCAGTGTGGAGTGTACAGGCTAATCTTGAATTCCCCAGATAAGACCTTTACAGCTCAGGGTAGCAGAGCCGGGAATCAAAACCCGTTCCTCCAGATTAGATACAATTTGGAAGCTCTTAACCCCTCCTCGCTTCACTGCTGCTCCTAGATGTATATGGAAGTCAACCTTAACAAGACATTACGATAAATATGATTCCCATTGTCCCACTGTTTCCGGAGATTATGGCCCTTTCCCCACTTTGCTAACCTGGGCGGCTTCCCATGCTACTCTTCTCAAGTAGCGCTGGGTTCAGCTGCACTCCCCACTTCAGGGCTCTCACAGCTGCAGCGCGTAATTCCTGGCATGCTCTTTTGAAAATGGCACTCTTGATGACCTCGCACGTGAAAGCGAGCTGGGTTACGTGGGGAACTCCGGGCATCAGCTACCAGGAATTGGCGCTGGGCTGGGAATTGCAGCGCGAAGAGCAACCTCCGGACAAAGGTAAGTGGGGGAAAGGGCCCTCCTAAGAAGGTCAGTCCAATACATTCTGAAAGTGTTCTTCACTCAGCCAGTGTGATTCTGTATGTCAGCCCATGATGTATGAGCCTGTTGAATATTACCAGTGAGTAGCCTATACTCTGGACAAGAGGCTACTGGTAAAACAGAATATGGGGGAATGGCATGGCTTCCAATTAACAAAGAGGTCAGACAGGGATGTATTTCATCCCCCCATCCATTCAATCAGTAATGTTGACAATGAAAAAACAGAATTGTTCAAGATGTTGTGTTTTTTGGCTCCATCATCAACCAAAGGGGAGACAGCAACCAAGAAGGGGATTTAGACTAGGAAGGGCACCGTGAAGAAATGAGAGAATATTCTTAGGTATAAGGATGTGTTGCTGGCAAGATCAAATTAATTCATGCTTTAGTGTTTCCTATTACAATGTACAAGTGTGAAACTTGGGCAATGAAGAAAGTTGACAGTAAGAAAGTAGATTCATTTGAAATGTGATGTTGGAAGAGAGTTTTATGGATAACAAAAAGACAAATGATTGGGCACGCGCAAACAGAGTGCCCCCCCGCCACACACACACACACCTAGGCTGGCTTGGGCCGCTGGGCTCAATTATTAGCATTAAACCTAAGACCTAAGAACATAAGAACATAAGAACAAGCCAGCTGGATCAGACCAGAGTCCATCTAGTCCAGCTCTCTGCTACTTGCAGTGGCCCACCAGGTGCCTTTGGGAGCTCACATGCAGGAGGTAAAGCAATGGCCTTCAGTGCTGTTGCTCTCCGGATCACCTTGGTCTGTTAAGGCATTTGCAATCTCAGATCAAAAAGTTCAAGATTGGTAGCCATAGATCGACTTCTCCTCCATAAATCTGTCCAAGCCCCTTTGAAAGCTATCCAGGTGAGTGGCCATCACCACCTCCTGTGGCAGCATATTCCAAACACCAATCACACGTTGCGTGAAGAAGTGTTTCCTTTTATAAGTCCTAATTCTTCCCCCCAGCATTTTCAATGAATGCCCCCTGGTTCCCAGAAGGTCTTGTGAGAAAGAGAGAAACATTTCTCTCTGTCAACATTTTCTACCCCATGCATAATTTTATAGATTTCAATCATATCCCTAGTTTTGGGGAAGCAGTGTAGGTCACTGGTTCTCAACCTTCCTTTAATACAGTTCTTCATGTTGTGGTGACCCCCAACCCTAACATTTATCCATTTTACAGTTGGAGAACACTGATGCACAGAGTCTTAGGCAACCCCTGTGAAAGGGTCGTTCGACCCCCAAGGGGGTCACAACCCACAGGTTGAGAACCACTGGTGTAGGTAACCCTGTTAAGCGCTGTTCAACCCCACTGATTTTCATGCAAAGAACTAAAGCATGATCCTTTACCTGGGGAGTCAGCCTCGCTGCTGGCAATGGGGCTTTGCTTCGAGTAACCCCTCCAGGTCGTGGATTTTAGCCGCTGGAAGAGTTGCACGGTTGCTTCCAAGCAACAAGCTTTCACCCATCAATACCACCAAGCTTTACTCGACGCTAGCAATCCAGACCTCGGAGCCAACCATTTTTTCTAAACTAAAACCTCAGTATTCAGGTTAACTTGCCATGTTGGCACTTTGCGATAAATAAGTGGGTTTTGGGTTGCAATTTGGGCACTCGGTCTCAGAAAGGTTTGCCATCACTGCCCTAAGGGGTTCCCGTAGGTTGGCTGAGATTTGATGGCATTTTCCATCAACAGTCTCTAAGCTGGTCTGCAGAAGAAGAGCGAGATTCGAATCCAGGTCAGCCTTCAAGAATCAAAGCTGTCAGCGCTGACGAATCGAGCGTTGACTTTTCAAAACTTATACCCTGGAAATGTCGGTGTCCTTTAAGGTGCTCCTGGATTCGAAACTCGTCGATTACAGACAGCCCAAGCACAGTGCTGTCTAGGCAGCCCGAAATCAGATCTCCCCGTTGATCCGTAGGCTTAAAAAATATTTTAAAAGGAAAGAGTCTAGGAAGTGTGAAATTAGCCGAGTGAAAAACACAAGATATCGTTAAAAAAAAGTAATAATAAATAACCCAGGCAACTGAGCTCAGCTTTTCTAACAGTCCCCAGGACCTGCGGAGAACGGCACACAACACCTGAATGCAATTCTTCAGATCGCTGCTGATAAGAGCACATTTTCTTGCCAGCTGTAATTTGACGCCGCCCCAGCTGGGTGGGCTGGCTTGCTGCCTGACAAGGAAAGGCATTCCATCTTACTGCGTATCTGCGCACATCTGTGAAGACAAAGGAGGCAGCTCCACAGACTTTCCAAACATGGCACCTTTTTGTATGAGGGGTTTGTGTGGTTTTTTTTTAAGCAGAAGGAATCTGCCGCAATAAGAAGAAGAAGAAGAAGAAGAAGAAGAAGAAGAAGAAGAAGAAGAAGAAGAAGAAGAAGAAGAAGAAGAAGAAGAAGAAGAAGAAGAAGAAGAAGAAGAAGAAGAAGAAGAAGAAGAAGAAGAAGAAGAAGAAGAAGAAGAAGAAGAAGAAGAATGAAGAAGAAGAAGAGGAAGAAGAGTTTGGATTTATATCCCCCCTTTCTCCTGCAGGAGACTCAAAGGGGCTTACAATCTTTGGTTCTTCCCTCACAACAAACACCTCCTGTGAGGTAGGTGGGCCGAGAGGCCTCAAGAAGCTGTGATTCCGCCCAAGGTCACTCCAGCCGGCAGGTGGAGTGCACAGGCTAATCTGAATTCTAGATAAGCCTCCACAGCTCAGGGCGGCAGAGCTGGGAATCAAACCCCGGTTCCTCCAGATTAGATACACGAGCTCTTAACCTCCTTCGCCACTGCTGCTCCTACGCCAATTAGTTGGTCTTTGCTCCAATGGCTCAGATGGCAAAAGGCCATTTAACAGACACCGTTCAGAGCTTGCTGCTGTACCCTGTGCCCTGCTACTAATAGCGACATATCGGCCAAGCATCGTTGCCTTTTTTTTTTTCTCCTGCTGCTTGGAGAGACACAAGCCAGCTGATCCAATTCAATACATTGATCCCGTGCCTATGGTTAATCTTCAGACTTGATGACTGTCCCCGTTTTGAAGCTGAATCTGCTGAATTGACTCAGGTTTCAGCTGGCATGAAACACAGAGGGCCCGTTCGCTTTCTGGTTTGCTTTACGATCTCCTCGGGCGTTTATGCGAAGTGCTGTCGAGTCGCAGCTGACTGATGGCAACCCCAGCCAGGGGATTTCAAGGCAAGTGAGAAGCAGATTTGCCATTACCTTCCTTGGTGGTCTCTCTTCTCAATTCAATAAGCCTTTATTGGCATATACTCAAATGATAAAGAAACAACTATATGCACTGGCGTAATGCCCATTGGGCAAGGTGGGCAGCTGCCCAGGGCACCACCTTGTGGGGGGCATCAAAATGCTGGGTTCTGTTTTGGGTATTTTAGTGCTCTTTCCATTGTTGGCCTGCAGGGGGCGGCAGTTTCACGCTAGCGGCAACTGTACCCCCTAGCTGTATCATCAGGAGACTGTCCTTATGCTACCCCTGCTGGTGATTGGCCTACGGAGTCCAAAGTTATGGACTTCAAAAGGGTGCTCCCTATCCCCATTGTTTCCAAACACATTAGAGATGGGGTCACAGCTCTTTGAGGGTCATGACCCTTTGTCTCCCCTGAACCAAACTGCAGTAACTAAACTTGGGGGGTAATTATTAGGGCAGTCTCCTGATGAGACCCTGAAAGTTTTGGAGACTGTGCTCTTCAGAAATGTGCCCCTCATAGCCTGCAAACCCCCATTGACAGCAATGCAGAAAACTCAATGCAGAACAAAGATTCTTGACAAATTTCTAGGATGTTCCTGCAGGGAAATGCATTTTGGATGTATCTGGCACTGTAAAATTTCAGGATATCATCTGGAGATGATGGCACTTCCCCCCCCCCAGTTTGGTGCAGCTTGGTTCAGGGGGCCAAAGTTATGGACCCTCAAAAAACTGTAGCCCCTTATCTCCTATTAGTCTCCCATTGGAAACAATGGGGATGGGTATCTCCCTTGGGAGTCCATAACTTTGGGACTCCCTTGAACCAAACCCTCATCAAACCTGGGGAGTAAGCATAAGGACAGTCTCCCTGATGATATGATGAAATTTTAAGGCTGATGCATGGTCTAAAAATGCACTCCTGAAGGCACCAATGTCCTGGTGCAAAGTTTTTGGTCATGCAGGAGTGGCCACCATGGGGGGGCATCCAACTCTGTCTTGACCAGGGCTACAGCTCTGCTCCAGGCCGCCTCTGTTACTACGCCCCTCTGACTATATGTCTGCTATATTTCAAATACTCATCCCAAATAGGCTTAAGCTCTGGGATGTGTGAAAGTTTAGAGCTGTTAAAACACATGACACATTGAGCAAATGTCCTCAAGGATGTAAAATTTTACCACAATTTTTTTTCAGTTAATTTCCATTTTTTATTTTTTTCAATTAAAAACTTTAACCATTTTATAGAGTGTGGGCGTTGGAGATATCTGGAGGTATATTGTATTTGTGGAGAACAGTTTGCCCAGAGATCATAGCCTGCTTAGCTATTTGTCAATTTTGATTTCAAATGGTCTCTCTTCCAAGCACTGGGCTTTCTGATCAAAGCAGGGGCGGAGTGAGGGGGAATCTGTTACGCTAGCTCAACAGTGAGAACGTTTTAAAAAATAGCGATGGGGAATTACTCAGCTTGGCCGCGAGAGGTAGACTAGCGAGGGGATCTTACAACCACTATACCAGAAATATGGCTTGAAACGCCTCTACAATAAGAATAACAACAACAGGAGACCAAATTGAGCTTAAATATTTTATAGGCTTTGGTAAAAAACCATACAGTAAGATGTGGAGAAGCTTACACACAGTTCCTGAGAGATATAAGCAGGGAGGAAAAATAGGTTCGGATGACAGATTAAGAGGGGAGTAGTGGAGACTTATACATTACCTAGGTTCAGATGGAGAGGGTTCCTGAAGAAGGCAAGGATTCTAATGGCCAGCATGTGGATCCAAGTGAAGGACGATATAGCGACTCAAAACCAACCAGACACAAGAGAGGTTCAGGCTAGTAAAGAGCACTGAGCTTTGGGTGCACTCTACTTTTATACCTCTTAGCGCAGTTTGGGGCAGGAGCAAGGAACTTTCTTCCTGGAACTTCCTGGATTTCCATGCTGGGATTGCTGGGTTGTTTATCAATGTCACTTATTGTTTTCAGGCCGTCGGACAGTAGAGTCAATTGGTCTTGTGATTGGATCAGGGTAAATTGAATGGCTTTAGGCAAGGGAGCTTCCTTTATGAGTCTCGTCCGATATGTCAGGCTGTAGATTTGGCTGAGGCTTGAGTGATCGTTAGAGCGATAATTGTAAAGCGCAGGAAATGCCTTTTACAAGTGATACATGTGTCCCATGGAGGCTTTCCAAAGCCTCTGCTAACTGGAGTAACTCATTCAGTAGTCTAATTTTGCTAACAGGCCTTTTTGCACTTGGCCTGTTGTTGGTTTGGACACTTTGCTACACCCACATGGTTGCTAGCATTTGTCAGTACATGTTGCAGGAAAATCATATTAAATCCATATTTCAATAAGGCAGGGTATGAAGGGTAGGGCAACAAACTGCACCTGTGGTGCTGCTGCGATGACCTTACTTCCTGCCACAGTGCCGCTTCTGCCCTGCTCCCCACCTTCGAATATCGTGCTCCCGAACACCCCCCGAATGACCCAGAACATCCTACTTCCGCGGGCACTAATACGCCACTGGATCAGAGGGGGGGTTTGTTAGGACTTGACAGTTAGATCACCGCACCCATTTCGACAGCTTGGTTGATGCAATCCTCCACCTTTTCACCTTAGTTTCAGTGGGTGATGCAACCTATGACTAAGCATTAATCATGTAGTGATTGCATCACTGCTCCCCTGATTTCATTGTATGTCTCTGATATGTATGCACAGAACAGTTTGGCCTATCACGCCAAGTGCTTTGGTTATCCAGTTGCTGCGCTTCGCACTCTGTCAGACTGTTTTGTGCTTTGGAAACAAGGAATAAAACCCTTCTTCGTTCTTGAAGTGAACAACGCTTCGGGTTCCTGTGTTTTTTTTTCCCTCAACTGCTTCTGCTGTTACCATCACCGCCGCTGAGTGGATCCTTCTCAGGTTATGGGCCCAGCTCCTACGCGCATACTGCGTGAGTAACAGTGAGTGTACTAAGTAAGCAGTGCGACTCAGCTATTGCCATGGCTTCCACTATGTCCGCTTGCTGTTGCTCTGAGAGGCTGAATGAGCATAACGCGTGGCTTTGGAGCCAGAAGGCTAAGATGCAGAGCTATTCTTCATTCGGTGGAGGACCTGTGGAATGTTATCTCTACCTCCAGCGCCCCCCCTACAGTTGGCTGAGCCGACGGCAGATGAAAAGCACGCGGCGCTTCATTGTGCTAGGCAGGAAAAACTCACAGTTGGTTTATCTGGCGAAGTTGAGACTACAGCCAAGGTGTGGGTGGCTTTGAAAGGCATCTATCAGCGTGAGTCGGCTGGGGCAAAGGTCCTCCTCACAAGACAACTGTACAATCTCAAACTGGAGCCAGGAGGATCTGTGTTTTGAGCATCTGAAGCAGATGCGGTGAAATCGCCTGTACAGCTCGCTGATGGAGGTTTACAGTTTGAAGACTCCCACAAAGTTTATCTGTTGCTTTCGTCGTTGGATAGCAGCTGGGACCCGAAGTTGGTATGTAGTTTCCAGAGCTGCCGCTGGAGTCTGGGCACGCTTGACTTTGATTACGCCATCGCCAAGCTGCTAGACCACCAGAAGCAGAGGGATTCACCAGCTCGAGAGCACGGCTGAGAAATCATCGCGAGAGGGATTTCTCCTGCTGATTCTGCCGCCCCTACTTCCTGTGCTGTGAAAATGTTTTCAAGCTAGGGAATCCTGGCCACTTTGGTAACGGGCCTGTACAAATGCAAAAGTGGCATGAGAAGAACAATGCTCACCTTGGAAAGCGAGTTTAGCTGACAGACAGGAATCACAAGCATCTACTTTCCTGGTAAACAAGCAAGGAGTTGGGACTCCAACTCACTATGCCCATTGGACTCTGCTTGTTCTGGAGCATATAGTGAATAAGGAAAAGTTCTCTCCTTTACTGACCACGCCATGCCTAACCTGTTATTGACCACGCGAGCCAGCTGATGGCACCGCAGCAAAGGTGTGCAACTACAAGGATCAACATTATCGTTCCTGCTCTAAATGGCTCTCTGAGTACGTATATTTTGTGCCTTCATTTGAATTTGTTTGTTAAGCCGCTAAGATTGACAGCTGAGGGTTATGTGGTGGAATTTAGGTGGGCAGACCTGTTCTATTAAGAAACAAGGGAGAGTCTGTTAATGGCATACTGCAGAATAACCTCATCAGCTAAAATAACAATGATGTAGGGCAGCATGGCTAATGGAAGTTAACAAACCCATGCATACATCGTATTCATTATATGCACCGGTGCTGGTGACGGCCATGCTCAAAGTGCAGGAAACATGTCCAGGTTGTGAAGCCTTGAAGCCAAGTCCTGTCCTAATTATCTTGATTAAAATGCGCAAGGCCAGTAAAGGCATTTTCTACAAGGAAAAGCACCAGACAGTCAGGATAGGCCATTTGGTTTAATCCATGCAGACCTTTCTGACCATTTCAACCCAGTCAGGGCATGCAAAGTACCACATGGTTTTGTGATTGACTATAGTAGGGTTCACCTATATCTTTCCTGAAATCAAAGCTGAGGCTACCCCTAAGGTTTAAAGAGTGGGTGGCAATGGTGGAAAGCACAGTTTTCACATAAAGTGGCTTCTTGCCTCCAAACATGAGAGGAGTTCCTGGTTCTGGGTTCCAGAACTGGTTGAGAAAGAAAGGCATACTATAGAAAGACTAACCCTTTCTCCTTTGAAAACGGGCTGCTGAGAGGAAATTTGGGGTTCTACATAATTATAAAAACGCCAGTTTCTGCTTCTGGATGCCAACATGCCTGAACATTTCTGGCTGAGGCCGTAACACTGCCACATAATTTGACCAACAGAGTATATTCTTAGTGTGAACTAGACTCCTTATTTCTTTGCTGTACCAGAAAGATCCATTCTGGACACCATTTGTATCTTTGGCAGTTATGCCAATGCTGGTACCTGACGCCCGCTACGGAAGCGTGAATCTGTGGCGTGGGTGAGATTTTCGAGGCTTCTGGTTATGAATCCGGAGACAAAAGGTTTTCAAGCGGTAAAATACCCTGCGGAAGTTGTTGCGGATCTCGGCAAAAAAACTTCGAAAAGCATGCAGGATGGGAAACTATCCATGCTAAATACAGAGAGTTTTGTTTATCTTTCACTTCAGCATGAAGGTTAATGGTGAACTGGCGAGCAGCCTGGCAGTGCTCAAGGTCAACCAACTGCTTCCAGTAGTGGCAAACGTCCAAGGAAGAAAAGCTGAGAAGGGGAAGGGCTGCAAGACAGTGACACTCAGGCAGGAAGTGAAGAAGATGAGAAACAAAATTAAGGTGCCTCAGATTCCCGAGCAGGTCTACAAAGCGGGATAATTCCCCGGACAGGTATGGGTTTCAAACGCCTATGTTTATCAAGCACAGGTATCATCAGAGCCAAGTCTCTATAAGAGATGTTTAAAAGCTACCGCCAGCTGAAATAGAGAGCCTGGCGCGGAAGCTTTCATGGCTGAGAGCATGTAATAATCTTAGTGCAACAACAGGTGTTACCAACACTGTTTTGCCAGAAGGAGGAGGCAATTACCGTAAGTGGGTGTTTCGGAGGAAAGAGCGGCTAAAATGGTGCAATTAAAGGTATAAAGCAAGGCTTGTCGCCCAGGGTTTTGTACAAGACCGCTTGCTGAATTATGACCGGTGACCTATTCAACGCACCACCCGGAGTCTTGAGTATTATGCTTTGCATTAAAGCCAGTAAGAAAGCAATTTTTTTATGGTGAAGCATTATGACTCAGTGTGCTTTTTTTAAATGCTAAATTGAAGGAAGCAATTTATCTGAAGCTCTGCACCAGTATGAAGAAGCAGATCCAAATACCGTTTATCTCGCACTGCTCTTGCGCGAATTTAAAACAAGTCGAAAAGTTAACTGGCATAATGAACTGAACAGCACATTGCTTAAACTCGGGTTTAAGAAGTCTGTTGCTGATGCATGTTTATATATCAGGGGAACTAAAAGAATCAAGAGGTCATTCTTCTTTATGTTGATGTGATATATGTGGTGCAAGATCTCAAACAAACAATTTGACAAATTGTACAAACAACTCAGTGATGTGTTCCTGAAGGACTTAGGTTTTATCAAACATTACTTGGTATT